>NC_048560.1:0-300000 GCF_902806685.2 Maniola hyperantus | reverse complement strand
AATGAAATTATTTGCATCTCAACACGTCTCATCTCAACTGATTTTTTTCGTGACGTGCAGACGTAAAGTAGATATCTTTAATCTTTATGTACTAGCCACCCGCCCCGGCTTCGTGCGGGTTACAATTTTTTTGAAAATAAAATATAGCTTACTAGCTGATTCCCGCGACTTCGTCTGCGTGTATTTAGGTTTTTAGCGACGGCCGGTTTAGGGCGACGCAAGACCGCGGCGTGTGAAAGTCCCTACAAGATACTATGTCCAGCTGTGGACATCTATCGGTTGTCGACGATGATAATGATGATGAATTTCCTTTGGTCTCTCAAATGTTTGTCCGTTAGTAACGGATCTACAACTGGTTGACCCCGTAGAAGGAGCCCGAAACTATAAAAATATTATTATGAAAAATTATAAAATAATTTGATTACGTCATATAGAAACGGATTTCGTAATAAAATCTATAATTATCTACCAACAAGGGCTAGGTAATAAAATACGAAAGGGCCATGTGTTATAGCAACAGATATAAGCGATGACCGTGATCGAAGAATTAATAGTGGGCCGTAAATTTATCAAATTCCTTCCTAAATATTTTTGCTTGATCAAAAGCAAACCAAAATAGCTTTCTGTAAAAAATTGTTGATGCATAGTTCTAAAGGCGGTGATAGTAAGTTAGTACTATTATATTATATTCTGTGGTGATAGTCTAGAAAAAATTGCACAGGACCGGAAAATATGGAACAAACTTTACGCAGACGAAATTGCAGGACACAGCACAGCTAGTTAAATATCGCTTGTAATTTGAGCTATTTATATATAAGTATGAGTATAAAGTATCAAAATCTGGCAATTCGTGCGTGAGACTATACTTCACTGACATTTGAGTGACAGTTGACTGACAGTGAATAACAGATGAATTTTTTCACAGCGTAAAAATATCATACTGCAGTGTTATATCAACTAATCAGGCGTATAAAAGACGTAATACGACGGTTACAAGTCCCGCAAATTGCTGTTGCGCTGACCCCATGTCTGATTAACATCAAAATGACGTCATTTTGACGTCAGCCGAAACATGAATATACCATCAGCTCGAAACTTCAGTCTAGTGCTGAAGTCACCAACATGGCGGTTTAGGGGTTTTTTTAAAAAAACACCTCTATTTCCCCACTTCTTAAATCACGCAATGATAATTTACGCACGGCGGTAATCACTTAACATCAGGTATTCACCTGCTCTTCTGCTCACTATCTCTATTTAAAAAAAACTACCCAATCCAATTCCAACAACCATTTGCCTGAAACTTGTAGTTTTATTGATTTAGTATTTTTCATACCCGCAATGTATATATATACCCAGTACAAAACTTGCAATTAATGCACCGCCTACGACGAGGCATTGACACCGCGGTACTTATCTACGCAAAGTTCGTTGAACTGTAGTGTCAGTCAGATGTTTTATTTGCAATACATTGCGAACTTTTTGAAAATATAGGATTTTTATTTTTTCGTGTTTTTTTGTGGTATCGTATCAGTACTATCAACCGTCTTCATTTTTGCTAGTGTACATACACCCTGTATATGTAGAATACCTCAAAGGCCGCACAACATTGTCAAAAACAAAGGCAATTGGGTCAAATCTCGCCCAACACAAATATTGGCGGTACAAATTGGGCGAGCTCGTTTCTTTCGGCTCTAGGTGTAAATTTTGACCGAACAAATTTACCCACGCTCGCTTTGCCGCACAATTGGGTCACGAAATCCTATTATGTGGGCCAACCATGTGGTTTCACTTGAAACGTCTTCAAATGTTGAATAGAAGCGTTTCTAATGTAAATGATAGATATAGAACCACCTCCTTTTTTTTAATTCATTGTAGGTATACGCTTGACCACAATCACACCTGATGGAAAGTGATGATGTGGGCTAAGACGCGTTTACCTAAAAGATGCCTATTCACTCTTGTTGTAAAGATAGCCGGGTTGTAATTAGTAGGAAACACATATCGTGGAAGAGTATTCCAAACCTTAGCCATACGTATGAGGAATGATGACGAAAAACGTTTTGTGTAGATGGGATGTCGACGACCAGGCCCATCTTTCCCACTGGGCACTCTGGGCACGTGCCCAGGGCCCACGATAGATAGGGGCCCACTAGTCCCTGCCAGATCACAAAACTATAACCGACCGACCGATATTTTATTAGGTACCAAAAAACATTTATTTCGATAAAATCAAAGGTCAAAGAGACCCACTCAAACAGAGGACCATAGAGATAGTATATTCGATCCTTCTTGTTTAGGTACCCCCCACCATCGATGCCCCCGACCTACTACTCTGTCATGGTCATAGAGGCCCAATTATTCTAATGTGCCCAGGGCCTCCAATAGGTTAAAGATGGCCCTGTCGACGACATAAGGATGGAAACTCGCCCGACTTGCGGTTGCGCTGGTTCCTTTTTGGAAGTCGGTTAAAAAGAACATTTTACCTGCAGCTCGCTCTAGCAATGCGCGGGACTGCAATTAGGTAGGTACCTACTTTCCTACACGCCATAATATTTTATATCAAATCTTTGTAAAGAGCATTCGGCGAGTTTCTTTCTAGTTCTTCTCAGTAGGAAATTCATTCCGAACCATTTGGCGATGAATTGTCATTTGGAATTGAATAAAAAGTAAGTTTTTAGGGTTCCGTACCTCAAAAGGAAAAACGGAACCCTTATAGGATCACTTTATTGTCTGTCTGTCTGTCTGTCAAGAAACCTACAGGGTACTTCCCGTTGACCTAGAATCATGAAATTTGGCAGGTAGGTAGTAGATCTTATAGCTGTAATTTGGGGAAAAATCTGAAAACCGTAAATCACACAAAAAAAATTAGATTGGGGTCATGAACTAATAATTAGTATTTTCAACTTTCGAAGTGAGTGACTATATCAAGTGGGGTATCATATGAAAGGTCTTCACCTGTGCATTCTAAAACAGATTTTTATTTATTTTTTATTTATTTATATAATTATTTTATTTATATCGTTCAAAATGTCGGAAAAATACGACTGTAGTACGGAACCTTTATTGCGCGAGCCTGACTCGCACTTGGCCGGTTTTTTTTTTATAAAAATGGCGAGCAAAAAAGCAGGCGGTCACCTGATGTTAAATGAACTCCGCCAATGAACATTTGCAGCACCAGAGGAACTGCCAATGCGTTGCCGGCCTTTCAGGAATCAGTTGATCCGCCCCTTGAATAACCCCATGTTGTAATCTAGTGGTAACCCCGCCGATGGGAGTTGATTCCACAACTCTATTATTCATTTATTTCTATTCTATTCTATAACTACTAGGTGTAGGTAAGGTAGGTGGGTATATTAGGTATTCTATGCACAACAGTCTAGGTCATGCGTCGTGACTAAGCGCTATCAGTTTTAGCATTCCTGTTCTCATGCCTATTGCCTAGCTTTATGTTTAGTACTGACTTGTTCCTGAGTACAATTTATATGTTTATGTTTATAGGAAGTAGGAACACAATAACTTGTGATACTATCATCCATACTTCCATACTAATATTATAAATGCGAAAGTGTATGTCTGTCTGTCTGCTAGCTTTTCACGGCCCAACAGTTTAACCGATTTTGATGAAATTTGGTACAGAGTTAACTTATATCCCGAGGACGGACATAGGCTACTTTTTATCCTGGAGATTCAAAGAGTTCCCACGGGATAAAAAAAACTTCATCATCATCAGCTCTTCTTCGCTCTGGGCTGGTTTCCGCACTTAAATCATCATCAGCTAGTTGCTTAATAAAACGCACGTTAGTATACCTAACTCTGAAAAGTTAAACGATTAATTTGCTTGAAACGCACATAACTCCGAAAAGTTAGACATGCGTGCCCGGGATCGAACCCCCGACCCCCGAATAAGAGACTAAAGTCCTAACCACAGGTTTTAGACACGTAGTAACAATAAAAAACTATAAAATAAATAGCTGTTCATTCTAACCATATTTAGTAAGCCCTATAAAAAATTGAATCATAAAGCCCGATCCATATAATTTCTATGGCGATCCATTATGGTTTACGATTATTTTTTGGACCGCCTATAAAACTAATGTAAGATGTTATAGATATACATATATAGTATTCAGATATATAGTACTTGACCTAGTATTGCAATTTAAAGTGCTTTAAGATTTTGTACTTTTATTTTATAGCCTACTAGATAATGCCCGCAACTTCGGCCGCGTGGACAACACATATTTTAAACCCCTATTTCACACCCTTAGGGGTTGAATTGTGAAAAAATCCTTTCTTAGCGGATGCCTACGACATAATAGCTATCTGCATGCCAAACTTCAGCCCGATCCGTCCAGTAGTTTGAGCTAAGCGTTGATAGATCAGTCAGTCAATCAGTCACCGTTTCCTTTTATATATTTAACTAGCGACGCACCCCAGCTTCGCATGGGTGCAATGTAGATACTAATGTGGCGTCATTGAGGTGTCATTGCCTCGGAAACTCTCAAATGAGAGGATTTTTTTCTGACCTAATTCACATTATTTCAATTTCTCTAGGGATCTCTAATTTTTTGAGAATTAAACTATAGCTATAAACCTTCCTCTTGAATCACTCTATCTATTGGTGAAAACCGCATTAAAATCCGTTGCGTAGTTTAAAAGATCTACGCGTTCATACATACATAAGGAAAGGTAGGAAAGGCATTCCGAACCAGTGGTAGATGCATCCGACTATTCGTAAGTGCTTGTAAAAGTTTATACGAATAAAAAAGATTTTTATTTTTTATTTCATACATACATACATACAGACGCGGGAAGCGACTTTATTTTATACTATGTAGAGAAGATGATGTAAAGAAAGATAGTGTGAAAAGTAGAAGTAGAATCCAAGTCAAAAGTGGAATGTAAGAAACCCTCAAAGGAATCATAAGGGAACCTTTATACGGAATGATTGCCACATAATCTGACAAGCGCAAGTGGAGTGCTGATGAGGCTCAATTAAATAGCTGCTCCTACGACCATGACTCGTCGTCATGCAGGTCCAGGTTATAAGCGACAGCGTTCAGGAAACTTCGAGATGTCTTCTTGTCCGAAATTCCTCAGTGCTTGAAGATCAAAGACTCAAAGTCTCCGAACACTGCGTGTTGCCAGTGATGACATATGGATCCGAGACATGGTCGCTAACTATGGACCTTATAAAATTGACTGGTATTTATATGGAACAACCTACAGTGCGACAAGGCTGTTTTGGCGCTTGGCGAAAATCAGAACTAACGCCGCCATCTTGTCAAGTGTCCCTAAAAATCTGACATTCACTGTTTTTGTTAAATATCGGAGCCATTCCATATACATAACATCGCGAAATAGCCTGATATACAGTATAAATGTGTCTGCATCTTATAGATATCTAGCACCAGGTAAATATACTATTTGAGCAGGTAAACATGATAAATTGCAAGTCCATGGCCTATAAATCGTTTTTATTATTTCTCGATTTGCAAATAGGGACGGCTTTTCCAATTTCTCATTCAGTTAGATAAAACTTACTCGATTTTCGACATTGAAATTTTCAATATATTCCGTAAAATTGAGATTTTATTTGCTGGCAGCCTTTTTTCCACAAATACGCCCTCCTGTCAATGTCATTCAAGTGCCAAAAGATCCTTGTCGTACTATACTCCTACAATAATCGCTTCAGCTTATGACTTAACAACTCTAAATGCATCTCAGCCGACCACGCGTCAGTATTAAAGTTAATTTGTTTGAATAAAAGTGCATCAGATATGAGATACTACATCACACAGTCGTACTTAACGTCTCGGAATATATTATTTGAGATGAATCTTTCTTATCATGATATTTATAGTTTGTCTTATGTTTATCTTAAGAAGAATCTTGTCTTATGCCCTTTATAATAGGTACTAGCTGCTACCCAAAACTTCGTCCGAATCTGATGAGAATTCTTTGAACATTGTAACCCGGAAAAATCAAAGAATTCCATGTCACTCTTCAGTGGGCTGATTCACTAACTCAGTGTCTAACACTGAATATAGCTAGTCATTTGACATTGGTTGGTTCTACATTGCTGCTTCACTGAGTGATATTAGAATAATGTCCCGTAGAAAACCTTCAATGTGCCTGGGTGGTGCTGGTCAACAGAGGGCACAGTGGACGAGGCGGAGGATTGGGTACCTGGCGGTCGGTCTGCAGTTGTCCCCCGTTGGGTCCCCGGCTCGGGAGGCGCACTTCGTCGGTGCGTCTCGGACGTCCAGTGGGGGGACCTCGCGAGTGGGTCCCAGGTGGAGGGTTCCTAACGCTCGCGAGGGACCTAACGCTCGCGAGATGGCAAGATGAATGGAACAAGTCGACTAAAGGCCGATGGACGCACCAGCTCATCCCCAACCTGGAAAAGTGGACCAGAAGGAAACATGGCCGAATGACCTACCGTCTGACGCAATGTTTTTCAGGAGACGGAGTTTTTATGGATTTCCTTGCAGGAATCGGAAGACGACATGATGCCACGTGCATGTACTGCAACGAAATCGATAATGCAGAACACACAATGTTTCACTGCGTAAACTGGGACATAGAGAGGAAAGACCTCATTTCTAAAATAGGGGCTATATGTGTCAATAATTTAGTGCACAAAATGATAGAGCATGAGGACATATGGATGCTTGCTGCAGGCTTCTTGGAAAAAATAATAGGTTCTAAAGAGGAAGAAGAGAGACGTAGACAAAAAACAAAATAAACAGTAATAATAATATAGACAACAATGTTGCCGTGTTTAGGCTGAGAGGCGGGCACACGGCACACGGCACACGGCCAACAGGGAGACAGAAGGGGTTTTTAGCCGGTAAGAGTCCGGCACTACCCAATTGGGTGTCCATGAGGATTTCCCCCTTCTGTATAAAAAAAAAAAAAAAGGTGGAGGGTTCGCTTCGGCAGATGTCGCTGGCTGGGTCGCGGTTGATTGCTTCGGTGTTCCCGTGGCCCAGTCGCCAGGCGACGCGCAGGAGTGCCGCTGGGGTTTAGTGCGTATTCCGGTCGCTTCTCGGCTGGCGAGTCCCACATACCTTCCCTTCAGTTGGTTGGCTGGCTGGGACAACCCTCCACCTGCCTTGGCCTCACCAACCTCTCGGTTATATGGGCCGAATCGCGGGAGGGCGCCCGTTCGGTACTTGCTCTTGGCGCCTTCTTGACTCCCTACAAGTTATTTTGTCTCTTCCTTGTCCCTTATTCTCACTCTCCCCCCTTGGGGGCTAGACGTCACTAGCACAGCTGAGATCCCCGCTGCTGCTCCTCCGTGGTGCCGACCTGGCACCTGTACGCTCCGAGCTGCTTCGCCTCTTATGCCAATGGTGGTGGTTGGCTGGCTGGCTTCCAGGAGTACGGAATGCGTAAACGCATTTCCCAGCGTTAAAAAAACGCACTGAGTAGCTTTCAAGTTGCGCCTAAGGAAACTTTACTCTAAAAGGTAGGTAGTGTATGTACCAAGGAAATATCCATCAAGACCTAGAACAGTCTAGGACTGCTAGGTCACAGATTTGCTATGCGCACAGGAAGCGCGTCAATCTGAATTGTAAATAACTAGCAATTAACAAGTAAACGTGTAGATTGCGACCGGCGTGGTGTCATGATGTTAATTGATATCCTATTTTGGGAAGAGATGACTCTATATATATACATATATTATATATATAGAGTCATAACTATATAAAACATAAATCATAAGCATCAATCGTGGGACAGGACACTGTTAGGTCCGCTTGCCTGGATTACGGTGACGGCTCCAGCGATGAAGATCAGCAAGAACTGTCAGGAGACGATCTGCAGCTGTCTCTCCACCTGAGCCACCCTCATAACGGGCTCTACGGGCAGCGGCACGCGCAGCTCGCAGTCACAACTGCGACGCGTGCGCGAACTTAAAAAAGGACCCCGGATGGGTTCTAAACTAGTCGGGCTAACGTCGACTAAACACGTGAGTAAAAAAAAAGCCGTTGACACATATTATATATAAATCATAATGTTGATTTTAATCTCAAGTTATAATTATATTAAGTTTATATATATTTAGTTTTTATATATTAAGTCAAGGCAAACCTGTCTGACAATTAGATAATTTTAATATTAAAGCATGTACCACACAACTGAGAGTTTAATTCTGAACAGATTAATGAGGATTGGCAAAAAAACGATTGTACCACTCAAGCATGGCGGCCATGACAGTTCTAATTAAGCTTCGCTGCAGCCCAAGCACAACCAATGCTAATATATCATATCTTTCTCGCAGTTTTTCATTTCTTTACTGGCTTATAGCGCCTTCGTCCACGTAAACTACAAAGCTTCAAACCCCTGTTTATCCTCATTAGGTTAAATTTTCAAAACAATCTTTCTTGGCGGGTGTCTATGTCATAATAGCTATCTGCATGCCAAACAGCCCAATCCGGTCAGTAATTTGAGCTGTGCATTGATAGATCAGCTGTTAGTCATTCAGCTTTTGCTTTTTATATTTAGATTTATTTAAAACTAGATAATGTCTAAGTCACTAAGCAGGCGATAGAAAGAGATGTGCTTGGAGTTTCTCTATGTGATCAAATCAGGAATGAGGAAGATCCGTTGGAGAACCAGAGTAATTAACATAGCTCAACCAAGTGAAGCTGAAGTGGCAATGAGCAGGGCACATAGTTCGAAAAACCGATAGACGTTGGGAGTCTTAAAAGTTCTGAGATGGCGACCTCGTACCTGAAAACGCAGCGTTGCAAAACCCCCCACGACATTAAGCAAGTCGCAGGGAGCCGAGAATTACACCCAAGAGCGGCAGTTTTAGGGTGTACAATGAACCAAATGCTTAATTTGCTATAATCCTTTGAAACAAGTCGAATCTGCATGGTGGCTTGCCTGGCGGCTGATTTTTCCTGCAAGTTTAGCAGTCGGAGGGCGGGCGGTGCATGTCGCATGCTGCATGTTGCACTACAGATTCAACTTGTATCAGCGGATTATAGCAAATTAAGCTTTTGGTTCATTGTATAGCAAAGTAACGCATACAACAGTAATTAAAGGGTGGATAAACGGTAATTAATCGAGTTTTTAAAGTCGAACTAACCCTGCTGATCGTGCTAGGGCTGCTGTAAAACGATACGTGCTTGTCGCAAATCTCTGATGATTGTCTTTTTTTGAGATTTGTAACTTTTGTAAGACAACACTGTTGTGTCAGTGTGCGATTTCATTAATTGTATCATGTTACAAAATATGTTATTGTGTAATTAGTAACCTTATTACTATAACGCAACGGTAAAAGTAACAAAAAATGCCGGGTTCGATTTCGTATTGAGAAATTTTTGATGATGATTCTTTTTTAATAAAATTTGCTTTACAGGCTTTTACAGGAAAACCATAAAAATGGCAAAATTTGGTGTCTCTACCATCTACTTGAAATGCAGATTGTAGTAAGCAAAATAAATTCATCACCATCGCTGGCTCACTACTGAGCACAGGTCTCCTCTCAGAATGAAAAGGGTTCGGCCATAGTCCACCACGCTGGCCAAGTGCAATCCGGCTCAGAATAGGTAGGTAAGTAAGTTATTTTCTTTTTATTTTATTTTTTCTTTCCTATATTAAACTCCAAAAATGTTTCTACCTATGTTCTAAAGTCTATACTTTGAAATCATCCAACCGATGTGTTCCAAACCGATTTCATTAGAAAGGCAATAATGCGAAAATGATTTTAGTATTTTTTTAAGTTTTTCAGCGTAGTAGCACACTGACGTAGATATTTTTTGTATCCGTATTTTCACGGATTCGGATCCTGTGAGTGCGTGATCACTCTTACAACTAGTAAGAGCCGCTTTGGACACGTTACCGCCAGGCGTTCTGTATGCCCAAGCTTTACAAGTACAATTGGGAATTTGTCTACTTTTGAATTTGATAAATATTATTACTTTATAACTAGGATAAAAATAATGACGTACCCTGAAAAAGGTATTAAAATCCAACAAAGATTTACAAAGTTACAGGCATTTTAATTTTGTAGTGGGAGGGTCTTCTATCCCTTTCTAGCAAAACGAAAATTTGTATGAAACCGCACGAAGCTACTATGGCATTAGTGAGGTGTGACGTCAAAATTCTATATCGCTGTCTCTGTCTAATCAGAAATATTTAAATGCTTATAACTTTTTTGTTATTTGATCGATTTAATTAGTTTTTTCAGTTTACGTCATTATTTTTATTCTAGTTTATAATAAAGTAATAAAAAAATTGGAGTCAAATACCCAATTAATTTTTTTTTTTAATTTTTATTATTTAATAATTACTTGAAGATGGAAACAAATAAACTATTAATAAACTTAAATCTAAAAAAAAAGAAAACATATTAAATTAAAACTAAAATAAATTAAATTAAATCTAAAACCTCATCGAGACCACCGCAGCGAGGCATTGTACCCAAGATGCTGGCAGCATTACCCCTTTGGATGGCCAAACTAATTCTTTGGCCAAGGTAGCTGCCAGCTCTCGGGTCCCCGGTTGACTCGATAACTCTTTTCGCAATTTCTTCAAAAAGAGCTCGAGCCCCCGGGCCCCACGGCCCCAAGGTCTCCACACCAAAAGGCACGAATACGAAGCTCCCATCGAGGTTTTCATATTTGCGCCTTTTGGCCTGTTCGGCGCTGATGGCCGCTGCACCCGCCATAGAGGAGGTCGCCTGAATGTGGGATGCAGCTAAAGTGTCTACACAAGTTGCATCCCAAACAAGCGACCTGCCCATCTTCCACGGTACGAGCGTCATACCATCAGGTCTCTTGCCATCGCCACGTTCCAAACCAATAGGTTCTAGTACAGCTGGCACATGGGCGGTGGCAAGGGACCTCCGGATGATGTCGTTAATACCCAATTATATTAATAACGTATAGAAATTTTCGACAGATTTATCTTTAGCTTTTATTCTGCTTAAGATATAATAATAAGTTTTTTATAGTTAAACAAATAATAAGATTATGTTTATTAAATAATTGGAAATTATAAACAGCTGAAAACGGCAAGCGGCGCAAGTATGCCTCTCTTATAGAGAGTTACATTTTTGTGCCGTTTGCCGTGGAGACTGGGGCCATGGAGTCTTAGTGCTAAAAATTTTTTACGAGACATTTCACCGCGATTAATAGCCTCAACTGGTGACAGAAGGGCTGGCTCATTTTTTGCGCAGCGGATCAGCCTGGCTGTCCAGCGCGGAAATGCAGCCAGTATTCTTGGCACCATTCCACGCGGTCATGATTTATATAGTAATTAGATAAGGCTAGCTTTAAGTTTTATTGTATTAAAAAAAAAAAAAAAAAAAAAATAAAAAAAAAAAAAAAAAACGCTTATCATCATTCCTCATACGTCTGTCTAAAGTTTGTAATACTCTTCCGCGATCTGTGTTTCCTACCAATTACAACCCGGGTATCTTTAAAACAAGAGTGAACAGGCATCTCCTAGATATCCTAGCGTTTCATTAATAAAAGTCTACACATTTCTTTACCACAATATTCACACAAATGATTTCCTTTCAAGGATTTCTATCAGTGCTAATTATCTTGTGAATGGAGCACCATACTTAGCTCTTACATAACAACCAGCAGACAAAGGACAAAAACATCCTGTGCCAATCCTGGTTGGATAGTGATGTGCTAAGCTTTAATACAATAAATACCATATCGATAAACCAATCCAATAAAATGCTTACATTTCGATAAACCTACAAATGTTCAATAAAGATAACATGACTAGATAAAAGCCTACTGTATCGATAAACTTCCTATCAGACAACTTTGATTTGATACATGAATTTGCGCCAAAAATATTTAGGGTCTGGTTTTTATTCCAAGTTAGGTGAATGACTACCCATCTCGACCCATATTATAAATGCGAAAGTGCGTTTGTTTGTTGGTTTGTCCTTCAATCACATTATAGTTAAAGACCTGGAGAGTGACATAGGCTACTTTTTATCCCAGAAAACCAAAGAGTTCCCACGGGAATTTTAAGAACCTAATTCCACGCGGACGAAATCGCGGGCAGCAGCTACAGTGCGACAAGGCTCTCTTGGCACTTGAATGACATTGTCAAGGGGGCGCTGTTGGAGAACTTAAGGCTCAAAGGCTTAGAATATTCAAACAAGAACAAAGGGGACACTTGACGGCAACGTTAGTTCCGATTTTCGCCACGCGCCAAGATAGCCTTGTCGCACTGTAGTTTTAAATAAACCAGCAAATTCGTATTTTAAATTGATAAACGCAAACCTGTCATTGAAAAAGTTTCATTCAAAAGAGTTTACACCTTTCTTATATCTCATTTACGCAAATCATCTCCTTTTTAAGAGTCACAGTAGAAGGAGGAGGTTATATCGCAGTGCTAATTTACTTGTGAATGAAACTCCATACATAGGGTACAATTACATAACAAGTCCAGACTCTGGACAAAAACTGCCCTGTGCCAATCCTGTAACCGGTCGGCTATCCCGGTTAGGTAGAGGTGTGGTGAGGATATATCGATAAAATGATTTATGGTGTCGATAAAAATAAAAACAACCTTTAAAAGTACATTTTTCACGGTAAGATACTTATTGTACGAAGCTATATTCATAATGTCAATAAATAAAAAACAAACAACTCGAGATTTAGTACTCTTTTATTGCCTATGAACCTTTACATTTAATTATTAGTAGATGTTATTTTTATAGTTTGTTATATTCATATTTGGTTGAGATTTTGCCACAACTTTTTAAAATTAATTTTACGTTCTGCTATTACGATTTATGACCATGACGAAACCATGATTATGGCAATACTCCATAAAAAGTATGAATTATTTGTCCATCTGGCAAATGTAATAAAAGACGTTTGTTTCTTTAACTGCATTATGAGAGGATTAATAAAATCGTATGGCGTTCGTTTTATAATTAAATATAGGTATAGTATTAAAGTTCTGTGATAGCCTAGTGGTTAGGACGTCCGCCTCCTAATTGCAGGTCGGGGGTTTGATCCCGGGCACGCACCTCTAACTTTTCTGTGATAATATGTGCGTTTTAAGTAATTAAATATCACTAGTTTTAACGGCGAAGGAAAATATCGTGAGGAAACCTGCATGCCTGAGAGTTCTCCATGATGTTTTCAAAGGTGTGTGAAGTCTGCCAATCCGCACTTGGCCAGCGTGGTAGGCTACGACCAAAACCCTTCTCACTCTG
Organism: Maniola hyperantus; assembly: GCF_902806685.2. Lineage (NCBI taxonomy): Eukaryota > Metazoa > Arthropoda > Insecta > Lepidoptera > Nymphalidae > Maniola > Maniola hyperantus. The sequence goes on along the minus strand of NC_048560.1, from coordinate 286,787 downwards.
AGAGGAGACCCGTGCTCTGCAGTGAGCCGGTGATGGGTTGATCATGGTGATGATCATCATTAAAATTCTTGTACATATACTTTGATTCTTTATCTGTCACAAAGTGCATATTATCAATTATGTATCATAGATGATTGCAAAACTTTTGATCGATAAAAAATAATAATATCGATAAATTAAAAGCACATCACTATCACAGAATGCGGTGCAGTAAGTCCCAGAGTGAATGAACACTGTAGACAGTTTACAAGCTCACGTATTTTCTTGCATCTCTTTCGCACTTAAGGATAAATCCTATAAGAAAAGGATGCAAGATCAGGTCAAGTAAAGCCTTCTTATAAAGCTGTGGAGTTGAACGGGTTTGATTAAAATAAAACCAACTTTGAATCAAGTTAAAAATAAAATAAAACCGGTCAAGTGCGTGTCAGAAGAGCGCACCGAGGTTCTGTACCTTGGGAGAAAACATAAAAATAAAAAATATTTTTTTTTATTCAATTAAACTTTTACAAGTATTTTTGAATCGTCCGATCCCTCTATCATAATTAGTTATGTAAACATAATATAAAAAGAAAAAGTGACTGGCTGATCTATCAACTCACAGATCAAACTACTAGACGGATCGGGTTGAAATTTGGCATGCAAATAGCTATAATCACGTAGACAATTAAACATCAGTTAAGAAAGGATTTTTGAAAATTCAAGCCCTAATGGGGTAAAATGGGGTTGTGAAAATAGTCCACGGAAGAAGTTGCGGGCATAAGCTAGTGAAATATAAAAATAATATGAAGTATACATATTCTAAATAATATCTGTCCCGGCTGTACTCACGTGTTTAGGCGACGTTAGCCCGACTAGTTTCAAACCCATCCGGGGTCCTTTTTCAAGGGAGTCCGTTCGCGCACGTGCCGCGGTTTTGACTGACTAACGTCGACTAAACACGTGAGTACAGCCGGGACAGATATTATTTAGAATTGAAATCACTCACGGTAGTTTAAACGCTAAAGTATACAATTATATTCAATTTCTATTACTGATTGCTAAATGTATAGCATTAATAGTGCTGTATCTATATATATATAAATAAATAAATACTCATTTATTTGGGACCATATCGCAAAGTACACAGTACAAAACACACCAAAAAAACATACAAACAAAAAGATCACAAATACTAAGGATCTACTGAAATAAGCATCTATAACAGACGGATAGACGGACGAAATCGCCCCGGGTGTCATGTTTACAATTTTGGTACGGAACCCTAAAAAGTGTATGGTTGACCGGTTTCTTTTACGTTTGTTTACATGGGTAGATCAAAAAGTTCCGATTTTGATGACTTTTTTATGAGAACGGCCAAACTTCCGCGGTGGTCTGAGCACCTACCTATTATGATTTATGAACCTTCAGAATCTATGGTAGTTTCAACCCACATACAGTCCTCATCACCATCATCGCCATATCAAGTTTTTGAGAATCCCTTGGGAATATCTTTATTTTCCGGGACAAAAAGTAGCTTATGTCCATTCCCAGCATGCAAAATATATCTGTACTAAACGTCAACACAACAGTTAAACAGATGGGCTGAGAAAAGCTAGCATACAGACAGACAGACAGAAACGCTTTCGCATTTTATAATATTAGTAGGTATTGATATTGTATGTATACCCTAGGTATATAACTGGTCGTGTGCCAAACCCCCACATTTCGTTTATTTTACTAAGACCTGTTCTTGACCTATATAAAATCTGATTTATTGGGAGCTCAAAATAACATAATAAAATATGAATCATTCCATCAGAAACGCATCCAGTGTTACATCATCATCATCATGATCAACCCATCGCCGGCTCACTACAGAGCACGGGTCTCCTCTCAGAGTGAGAAGGATTTGGCCACAGTCTACCACGCTGGCCATGTACGGATTGGTAGACTTCACACACTTTTAAGAACATTATGGAGAACTTTCAGGCATGCAGGTTTCCTCACAATGTTTTCCTTCACCGTTAAAGCAAGTGATATTTTATTACTTAAAACGCACATAACTCCGAAAAGTTAGAGGTGCGTGCCGGGGATTGAACCCCCGACCTCCGATTGGAAGGCGGACGTCCTAACCACTAGGCTATCACAGCTTTTTTTACAAACTACAAAAATAAACTATGGCTTGTCGAGAGGTACAGCTACAATGAATTATTGCATTGTAGAATTATATAACAGTTATTTAAATATATAAAAGGAAAAAGGTGACTGACTGACTGACTAACTAACTGACTGACTGACTGATCTATCAACGCACAACTCAAACTACTGGACGGATCAGGCTAAAATTTGGCATGCCGATAGCTATTATAACGTAGACATCCGCTAAGAAAGAATTTTTAAAAATTCAACCTCTAAGAGGGTGAAATAGGGGATTGAAATTTGTGTAGTCCACGCGGACGAAGACGCGAGCATAAGCTAGTAAATATATGTTATTTTAATGAAAATAGTAATGTTTACAATATTGTTGTAACAAAAAATGTATATCTTATTTTATGGAACTTCTAAACAATTTTATTTCAATAAATTGACTATTGACAACGGCCACCATGAAAATTTGAAAAAATTAAACAACTTTATTCTCTTATACTATTATTTCTTGTACGATGGTACGGCACCCCTCGTGTGCGAGTCTGACTCGTACTAGACTAGATTGATTTTTTAACTATTTCTTCAGTTCGAACAAAGTTCGAATTTCAAATTTCCCACAGCGATTATAAAGTGAAATAATTTCGCCGCGAAATGGAACGGGCGTATCAAAGCTTGGCGGTCAACGCCCCCAATATGGCGCTAAAATAGAATGCGCGCGCTACAACAATTCTAACCTCCAAATTGTTACACAACTGAGCAACTTCACACTTTATAAACTACAATAAAAACAATAAAACGTCGTTCAATAAAAGGTAGCGCTTCTTTGTGGAGCTTCCGGCCCGTTTACGATAAAGAAAGTGGCCTATCTACTTACGTCCTATTACTTTTTTTATACTACAAATTAGCCCTTGACTACGATTTCACCTTTTTTATTAGTACCTAATACTTACACAGCGAATTCAACCTAAACTAAGTCCCACTAATGCGCGTGGCCGCCATTTTAGTGACGTCAGCACTAGATAGGAACCATCTATCTATCTTTAATTATTTTAACAGGGCTTTTTCACAATATTATGCACTAGCTGATGCCCACGACTTCGTTCGCGTGGATTTAGTTTTTTAACAATCCCGTGGGAACTGTTTGATTTTCCGGGATAAAAAGTAGCCTATGTCACTCTCAGGTCATCCAATTTCGTCAAAATCGGTTAAAACAGATGGGCCGTGAAAAGCTAGCAGACAGACAGACAGACACAATTTCAAATTTATAATATTAGTACCTATGTATTTTAATGTGGGACAAATTAAACAAAAGTAGTCCCCGTTAGTAACATTCGAATTTAAATTATAAGTTAACTAACCGCCTACATCATAGACAACACAATCGCTATTTACCAAAGACAATGGTCCCATGAATCGAGAACAATCGTTTTAACAACTAAATCTATTCGATTGTATCGATTCAATTTATCGGAAAGATTAGATACACGGTTACTTTCAATATTGAATGAATAATTTTTAAAAGCTTGTTTGTTTAAATACTAAATGAAGGGACAATAGTCTTAAGAGTATTTTATTGAGAAATAGCAAAATAGGCTACAACATAATGTGCACATCTTATTTAATTGCTAGACAATTCCCGCGACTTCATCCGCGTGGATTTAGGTTTTTAAAAGTCCCGTGGGAACTCTTTGATTTTCCGGGATAAAAAGTAGCCTATGTCCTTCCCCGGGATGCAAGCTGTCGCTGTACCAAATTTCGTCAATATCGGTTTAACGGATGGACCGTGAAAGGCTAGCAGACAGACAGACAGAAGACAGACGGACAGATAGACAGACAGACACACTTTCGCATTTATCATTTATTAATATGGATGGATTAGAATCTGTTGAAATTGGAACACAGCTCTATTACCTACTTTAATCCATACTATAATATTATAAATGCGAAAGTGTGTCTGTCTGTCTGTCTGCTAGCTTTTCAGGGCCCAACAGTTTAACCGATTTTGATGAGATCTGGTATAGGGTTAGCTTTCATCCCGGGGAAGGACATAGGCTACCTTTTATCCTGGAAAAGAAAAGAGTTCCCGCTCGTAAAATATTTAAATAAAACCTTTCCAGTTTTAGGTTCATATAAATAGGGTAAACATATTTTTAAAACTATGCGTATCAAATTGAATATTTTTTTATTGAAATTGTCTATTATTGGTAGTATACTAAGATTTATAACGCTTTTTTAAATAGGCAAACCACAAAGTCAGACAAAAGGCCACAGACAATACTCGTTAAATAAATAATCGATAAATCATTTGATTCGATTGCGGCGATTAAAATCATCCCTTCAGGTCAAAAAACTCTCAATTGGTGATGTAATGCAGGAATTTTAACAATGATGCGGGTTTTTATTGTTGTTACTGACTGTCAAAATGTCAACACGCGATCTCGATTTGATACAACTGAGTTTTTTATTCAAAAGTATTTGAATAAAAATAGTCACCAAGCGGAGTCACGAAAACGACATATTTCAGGTATAAGTTCCGCAAATTACTATTGCGCTGGAACCATGTCTCATTTACATCGAAATGACGTCATTTTGACGTCAGCAGAAATAAAAATATACCATCAACTCGAAACTTCAGTAAAACTTCAGTCTAGTGCTGACGTCACACTTTTTAACACTTTTTATCCCGGAAAATCAAAGAATTCGCACAAATCCATGCGGACGAAGTCGTGGGCATCAGTTAGTCTTTTCATAAATTTTTGACAATACCATAGACAACGTGCAAGAAGGCGCCATTTTAGAAAATCCACGCGAGCAATATGGCCGAATGCAGCGTAATATATACAGAGAAATAGAACGCACGTTCATTTGGAAATGGGTTAATGGTATTCTTTTCACGCCCCAGTGACCCTTGTTGTGTTAAAAGTAGAATTATTTTATGTTTTACATCTTGTTGAATTGCGGGCTACGTACCAGCGTGTATAGACGCGCCAACGCCAAATCAGGGCCAAGTCGGGTAGACTAGCCAACTTATAGACACGCTAAAGTTGGCTGCCAAGTCTTGTAGTAAACAATTATGTGACCCGGCTTCACTCGGGTTGAATTTTTAAAAATCCTTTCTTAATAAAAGGCTACATTATACAGATTGTAACCAGAACGCTAGCAAAAACGAAGACAGGTGATAGTACTGATGATTACTGATAATATGATAAAACGCGAAAAAATCTAAAAAAATCCTACATTTTGTAAAAATTCACGATAATATTGAAAATATTATTTTTTTGCAATTTATCGTGAACGTATCGTAAAGGTTTTGCTTGCGCTCTGTGTGCCTAGTGGGAGATTTCCTACCTATTCGATCGCGTAAAAGTTAACTACGATTTGTATATAATTGAAACAACGCCATCTAGTGCCAAGTAGGAGAAACATAAATAGTGAATGCAAGTTTTTTACGTCCTCGGGACCGACTAATGTTTACCGACTCGCATTCGAAAGTGACAACGTGAGCGCACGTGATTGGTCGATTTAAGCATGAGGTGAGTGTGAGTTTCAAATTTGGACAACTTGCGAAGTAAATCGAGTAACCACGACGCTAACGCGATCGATAAGTTGTCACATAGATTTTTGCAGTGAGAGTAGGGTGAGAACTAATAATAAAGACATTTATTTTCATTTAAGCGGTGATAGCTTGGGGTGAAGATGATGGTCTCCTAGTTGGTGGGTCCGGGGTTCAATCCCGCGCATGCAACTCTTACTTTTCGGAGTTATATTTGCGTTTTAAGGAATTATAATAATATTATATCCCTTGCTTTAACGGTGAAGGAAAACCCGTACTTGTCAGATTTGCATTCTGCGAGAAGAACCGTACTCAGTAGTGGGTCGGCTATGGATTGATGATGATGATGATGATGATGATTTTCAATTAACTTTTGTGTGACCATGGCACTTAATTAAACTAATATTATAGGGGAACAGTAAAAAGTCTTGTGCAGTCAAAACTACTTTTAATTTACTTTTCTAGGCTCTAAAATAATTTTAAAAATGTGTTCATAAACATACCTAATTAGTTTTCTAAATCACATATAGATGACGCTGTTGTCATTAACTTACAGTTTTGCTCAAAAAATTATTAAAATATCTTGTACGATGGTGCGAAAGCCTTCGTGTGCGAGTCCGACTCGCACTTGACCGGTTTTACCTACAAAGACGATGATTTCAAAACATAAACACACACACAACAGTAGATATAACCAGTTTAATTTTAATAGACAGCTGCTTCCATACAATCACTTCATAGAAATTTCATTCTAAATTTGGTTGGTTTATATCACGACGCCAACTTAACAAAAATAATAAACGCCATTCACGGTGAGTACACGCGTATGGGCTGGGTTAGCTTCGGTGGTAACTCACACTCGCTTGCTCGCGATTCTCGATGCGTTTGAGGTTAGCTCGATTAACGCAGTAGTGAAGTCATTTGAATAATTTTGTGGAACTCCCACTCGGCACACTGGTTACACCCTTTTTAGTCAAATCTCCAGTTTCTAGATCCAACAGCCGTTTGATATATTATTATTGGTCAGTCAATTTAATATTTTATTATGTAGGTATAGAGATTTTAATTTACGTACAATTACGTACGAACGTCTCTACAAAGTACTTTGATTATAAATAGACAACCCAATTTATTATGTGCGGTGAATGTGTCGAAAAAACATTGTTCGTCGAACGATAAACGTACGAACTACGAACTTCTTATGTCCATAGTTGACCGATACAGTTTAATAATTTCTTACTGGTTGGAAACACTGATCACTAAACAAGTTAGGTAAAAGTACATTACATTCTAGGCCTGAAATATAGCGATTACTGGCCGAGCACTATATTGGAAGGCCGAGGCGAAGCCGAGGACTTCTGAAGTGATTTTGAAAGGACGAGGCGCTAGCCGAGTCCTTTTAAACTAAACGAGGTTGGTAATCGCTAATTTCGGCCGAGAATTGTATAGTACTTTTCTTCCAATTGCGAGGAATCAATAAAAAATTAATAGAAGAAACAAAGTTTTAATTCATATGAAGATGTACATTGTTTATGTACCAGTAAAAAAACTCAAATTGGTCGACTAACAATTTGCAAAATAGATAAAGGATAATCCTATCCAATATCGGTAAGTTTTTGGTCAAAATGTATGAAAAGTCGCCCAAAAAGTACCAGGAATTCATAAGAGTAAAGAAGACAGTCACTGTTGTTCTCGACTCGTAGAACAACAGTGACTGAGTCTTCTTCATTTTTATGAATTCCTGGTACTTTTTGATCACAGTAGATAAAAAATATATTAAAAAAAGATATAACCTAATTAAATAATTTATTTATTGAAAAAGAGATAAAAAAATAAAAATTTAAAATAGTTATATACAGTAAGGATATACGATTTTATTAGTATAAGTCATAATATTAATAAAACCGTGTACCTAAAAAAGAACTCAATTTATTTTAGTCTTCACCATAAAGAACCTCGTCATCAGTATGAAACTGTCCAGCAATTTCCATTACAGTCCTCTTGGAAATTGTTGGCGTGCGGCCAGTAAAGACCCGATAGCAGGCCTCTGTAGTGAAAACCTTGCTTCAGTAAAGTAGTCAATTACGAGCAAGTGGAAGAAAATACAATTTATGTGGTTGGAACCGATTTGTTGGCAGATCTGTAGACGCTTTATACTGGTGAATTATGGGTTACTTCACAGTACCGGGGATGTAATTTGTTTGGAAGTTTTATAGCTGTTTATATAGGTCTTATTACGACTACGTGCACAGTCCGGAAGATTATCGTAAAAGAAAAGTACGGGACTGTGTGGAAATAATTTGTGGATGAGCAAATACAGGCTGTAACCAAAAAGCGCCTACTCAAAATTGCTACTTTTGCGGAGAGGAAGACACCCTGAGACACGCGATCTTTGAGTGTCCCGCGTGCGCGGATCTTGGAGAAGCAGCACAGGGAGCAAGTGACAGGGTCAACGCCCAAAATCTGGTAGCCCGTATGGTGCCAAGCGAGGATGAGTGGCGCAGATACGGTCAGATGCTGAGGGCAATAATGATGAGAAAGGAAGACAGAGAAAAGCAAGAAAAAAAGGAGAGAGAGCAACCAGATGGTCAGCACGAAGTAATTTAATACGTGTAAATATGTGTACCTAACCTATAGTAAAATTTTCTAATAAATCGAAAAAAAAACCCCCGAAAGTCCCCTGAACAGAAATCCGACATCTAATTACTAGACTATCAGCACTTTTTCATCTGAAAGATACCTACCTATAGATAAAACTCCTTGGCACAAACAGAATATATCTGTAGAGTCTAGGTTGTCTCTACCAACAGTTCATTTCTCCCAAAAAGGAAAACCTGAACATTGTACTCCCACGTTGTGATAGCATCTAATGCATGGAGGCTTTACATTATAAAGTAAAAGGCTTGGTCATACACGTAGCGGGACGACAGCGACGCGCGATAATAACTGCATCGTATAACTGAAATCTGAACCCTAGTACATATTATAATTATCAACTCATAGACGTCCACTGCTGGACACAGGTTTCTTGCAGGTACTTCCACATGCTAAGGTCTTATGCCACCGCCATCCAGTGGCTCCCACAGACTCGTTTGCTGTCATTTGTCCACCAATGGGAAGTCTGCGCTTTCCGGTGTGAAATCGCCATTCTAACACCTTGGGACCCACCGTCTATCAGTTTTTTTTTCTATTTAACTATGTGCCCTGGCCGTTGTCACTTCAGCTTCGCAACCCGTTGAACTATGTCAATCTCTGGTTCTCCTACGGATCTCCTCTTTTCTGATTTGATCACTTAAAGAGACTCCAAGCATAGCTCTCTCAATGCTGATAAAATAATATTAATATTAAGATCTACTGTAGTTGATGGCTGGCAACTTTGTCAGCATAGTTTTTTTTTAAATCCCGTGGGAACTCTTTGATATTCGGGAATAAAAAGTAGCCTATGTTACTATAGTTCTCTAGGTATTTAACGGAACAACGAATTGACATAATATTTGCAGATATAATACATTATGTACAAACAAGTGTCAACAGATTAACCAAGTCCGCAAATAAGACCTAAAATTGATAAGCATTTTGCTCAAGTTTATAGCTGCGTATTGTATTAAAACTTCTTGGAGTCGCTTTAGATATTTTTCCGTTTCGCTTCACGTGTGTCCAAGGGTTTAACGCATGGAAGGCTTTACATTTCTAAACGTTAAGTCAGCTTACATTCTATTTATAACTTTAGTAAAGGTTCCTTCAAATCAGCTTTTACTGCCGTACTCAGAGTCGCTTAATCGTTACTTAAGTTTAGTTAAAACGAGACAGAGCTATATCTCTCACAAAAATCTGTCTCGTTTTAACTAAACTTAAGTAACGATTAAGCGACTCTGAGTACGGCAGTTAGTTCTATTCAAATTAAAATTATATATTTTAGTTTTGGCCGTCTACAGTAGTTATCAAATTACCTGGAGTCCAATTAAAAGAAAAAAGTAAATGTGTCTATGGTGGTGATTGGTTAAAAAAACATAGACCACAACGAATTGAAATTCGAATTCGTTAAATGGATCTAAACAACGTTCTTGTTTCATTAATTGGGTTGGTTACACACTTAGAACTTATAAACAATTGATTATAATTGTTTAATTATATTTTAGTCAGTTTTATTAATTCCGCGTATTCCTTTTGGAGTTTTTATTTAGGAATTTAAAACATTGAGTCAAGTTGTCTCTACTCTAGAGTTCAAGTTGACTTTTACTAACCAATTTTACACAAGGAGTTACAGTTAGTTTATAGTTTATACTTTAGTCGATTTTAGTTCTGTGTTCCATAAGTTTACCTACCTAGTTAGTTAAATACTCTGTGCCTAGTTTTCATACGCGTACTATGCCCGTGTGTTGTGGACATAATTTTTATTATAAGTGTTAATTTCTCATTGGAGACTGCTTTGGTTTAAGTGTTTTTATATATATACTATCTATTTATCTAATTGTAACTGTTTGTCTCTACTAAATAAAATAAAATAAATTAAATTAAGGAGGAGGTTCTCAATTTTTGACGGACGTGTTACTTCACAAGTCCGTCAAATCTGAGGCGATTGCAATAATTCTTTTTATGCTAAGTACTATTTATTTCTGAATACTAAAGACTTCCCACAAGATTTTTAAGAACCTAAATCCACACGGACGAAGTCGCAGGCATCAGCGAGTTTAAATGTATAAACTAGCTATCAAACCTCTATTTTACCCTTGAATTTTCAAAAATCCTTTATTAGCGGATGCCTACGTCATAATAGCAAATTTGCCAAAATTCAGCTGCATGCCAAATTTGAGCCCGATCCATCCAGTAGTTTGAGTTGTGCGTTGATGAATCAGTCAGTCAGTCAGTTAGTAACATTTCCTTTTATATCAGTATTCATTACCCTTATTATAAATGTGGAAGTGTGTTTGTTTGTTGGTTAGTTAATTTGTTGGTTTGTCCTTCAATCACGTCGCAACGGTGCAACGGATTGACGTGATTTTTTGCATGGGTATAGATAAAGACCTGGAGAGTGACATAGGCTACTTTTTATCCCGGAAAATTGTAGAGTTCCCACAGGATTTTTATAAATCTAATTCCACGCGAGCAAAGTCGCGGGCATCAGCTAGTAATATATATCATGTTAATTAGAGTTGACTCGTAGTGCCACCAGCTTAAACGGTAGCTTGGCAACAATTACCAAATTCCCTGCGCCCATATTGTTTCAGTGAGGGGGTTATTAGCCCAACACCAGATAGGGTTGTGCCGTCATAGACAACTTTATGTCGATTTATTTATAGTCTGTGGAGTGTGGTTTTTTTATTGCACTAACTGAAAGTCGTAACCGTATAATGAACTAGGTAATTAGTGTTTTATTAGGGTTCAGTACTCGAAGGGTTTTGTAACCTACTTTTTTGTAACATAGCCTGTGAGTTCCATTTAAGTGGAAATTCCTATATAATCTAAAAATCTAAATATATAAAAAGAACTGACTGATCTATCAACGCACAGCTCAAACTACTGGACGGATCGGGCTGAAATTTGGCATGCAGATAGCTATTATGACGTAGGCATCCTCTAAATAAGAATTTTTGAAAATCCAACCCGTAAGGGGGTGAAAAAGGGGTTTGAAATTTATGTGATCCACGCGGACGAAGTCGCGAGCATAAGCTAGTGGAACAATAAATGTCTTAAACCAGAAGGGTGCCAACGATACCCTATTTATTACTTAACCTCCGCTGTCCGTCCGTCTATCTCTCTGTCAATGGGTTGTATCTCATGAACCGTAGAGAGTTGAATTAATGAGAGGGGGAGGGGAGCGCTTTCCGGGTCGCCATCTATCTTGAGACCCCATCCCGCAACGTTTATCAGTTTATCAACGTACCATACCATATGTAAAAACAACCATACCAACCATAGATTAAAAATAAAGACCGATACCTAGTGTAATGTATTTTGTAATAATAATATAATAACTTACTTCGTTATAATGGTCTATCTATGTGTTGTCTAAAAACTAGTGGGCAAAACCCTGTAGGATAAACAAAGACTCCGACCTCAATATCGAATAAGCCCAAATTAAAAAAAAAGTTTATCAGTTTACTATCCTGCCCATTGTCACATCAGCTTCCCAACCCAGAGACGTAAAACCAGTTTTAAAAAAAATGTCATGTAGGTAGGTACCTACTCTGTTACGTTTGGTAGCATTTTATTATTTTTACACTAATCTATAATCCCATCTAAAATTCATTTATTAGATACCTTTACATCGATAAAACGTGTAACACAATCGAGAAGTCGACAAGAATTTAAAGTTCATACAAATGTAAAATATCCGCGTCTAGCATTCTAAAACAAAATCGATAGATACGATCGAATAGATATATTTTTAGTCACATCACTTACAAAGGGCGTCGCCGCGTCGCGCACGCTTCGCATTTTACTAATCATTTGCTTTTAATTTATCGATTTTTCTCCTAAATATAACTCTTATTTGCTACAAAATAAGATAGATAATCGTTTGTCGTTAGTTTTTTATAGATGCAAAATAATTTTGGGTCGTCTTGTAAAGGCGGGAAACACCAAAATCGGGCTGTCAATCGCTGGGTGCAGGAAGCCATTTATTTTTGTCGAATCAATTAAATAATTGATTTTACAGATGCAACTCGGCTTCTCTCCATTTTGGTATTTTTGTAACGCGTCACTGCACTGTCGCATGGGAAAATGGATGCTGAATATTTTTTTTTCTTTTTAGGAGTCCGTATCTCCAGAGAAAACGAAACCTTTATAGGATCACTCCGATGTCTGTCTGTCAAGACCCGTCAAGGGAATCAAAACCTTTGGGCACTTATACCTATCTTCCCGTTGACCTAGAATAATGCAGATATAGGTAGGTAGTTAGGTAAGCGACAGTAAAGGATTTTGATATCCTCGTCTTGACAGACTCGACAAACAGTCAACGAAGTGATCCTATAACGGTTCCTTTTTCCTTTTGTGATACGGAACCCTAAAATCAATTAGTTACAAGTAGGTACATATAACGCGTACCTTCCTACAAACTAAGAAAGGGAAATCGTGTCCGCCATATTTTGAGTTATGACTTGTGACCTTGTGACGTCTGAGCACTAAATATATTTTGATTAAATCTATGTTTAATACATAACCTTTTTTCACAATAGGAAATTTTGTCAAAGTGCTAAAAAATCCATTGAAAATAATTTATATTTTTTTTAAGACGTTTGACGACGTTTTAACATGACGGAAATAATTATCCTTTGTGACTTCGCAGGTGTTAATATCAAAATTCCAATCATAAATTCATAATAGTTAACCACAAACACGCATAGGCGCATAAATGATTATGAATATTATGCCTAATTAATTATCATTAACACGCATAAAATATCTCATAGCAAATGACTAACTAACTATAGTCTTGTCACACCTTTAGATTTTATCTAAGTAAATAAGACCAGTTTATCTTGGTCCCTGTTGTGATAGATGTCATATTTGTATGAGGTTCTATGTAAAATGGATAGGAAGACCAGAAAATCTTGACCGCTAGTTGTATCACTATTGTATGGTAACTAGAGTCACACGTTTTTGGTTAGATTTTGTTAATTCTAGCCGATTCCAGCCTACAAATTAGATTCAAGAATCCAGACAGGTTCAGAGTTTTGCGTTCAAAAAATTTTTTTAATCTTATTTTAGACGGCCATATAAAAACAATTAATTTTTTTTAACGTTGTTAAAAAATGACTTTGAGCACTAAACTGCGTAAAAATGTTAAATTAAATAAGCCGTTTAAAAAATCATTAAACATGAATTTAACGAAAGCTTATTGAAAGAAGAAATTTGATTCAAATATTTTTAATGTCTTTTTGTTCTACAAAATCCATTAAGAAGTTAAAAACCAATATACTAGGTAGGTACCTATTTAATCAAAATACAATTTCTAGTTACCTAGGAAGTTACAATATGCCACACCCGATTTCTCTTTCTTAGTTTGTACGCGTTATACCTACTTATAGCAGGTACCTATGTAGTTTAATTTTCATGAACTACCTACTTAATTCTAATTTCATTTTTGTTTTAAATAGGTACCTAGCATATGTCACTCTTAATACTAATTAAAGCACAATAAGCAACTAGGTCTAGTTATTTAATAAAAGTGACCGCGGAACTCTGAACTCCAGACGGGATCGAAGCGAGGCGACGCGACGCGGGCGATATCTACGCACACAACCACAAAAGCAGTCAGACCGCCACGGTCAGAGAGAACGCACGTTCCGTGCGAGTTCGCTGAACGCAAAGTTGACCGCTACAATGTCACAAACATCCGACACTGCTAAACTGATAGAAAAAGTTAGACTCAGAAACTACTTATACGATCTAAGTGATACAGATTATAAAAATCGTGAAAAAAAAGCGGACGCTTGGATTTCAATCGCCAATGAAATGGGATATGAAAGTGGTAAGTAAAGATACATGTAATTTTTACACGAAAAATCATATCTATTTTGTTTTTTTAACTGGCTTCACGGCTCTGGCACACGAGTAGATATCGCTCTGGGTTCTAGCTCTTATGAGCCGTCCGAGCCGAGAGCAAGTCTTTGTGTGACGTCACCACGCAATCGGCCGCGCATTGCACTCCTCACCCCGCGCCCCGTTCCTGCGCAGTTCAGACTTTGTCAGTTCAGTCCCTTGTCTGGCCTTACGCTCAAAATAAACAAAGAGTCCCGATAGCCTGGGTTTTGTCAGGTGGGAGGCTTCGGCCGTGGCTAGTTACCACCCTACCGGCCACGCCGCCAAGCGATATAGCGTTCCGGTACGATACCGTGTAGAAACCAAAGGGGTATGGGTTTAATAAAAACTGCCATACCCCTTCCAGGTTAGCCCGCTTCCATCTCTCGACTGTATCATCACTTACCACCAGGTGAGATTGCAGTCAAGGGCTAACTTATATCTAAATAAATAAAAAAGCCTAGTGGTAAGTTACCTCTAACTTGTCGAAGTTATCTGCGTTAGCAATTAAGTATAAGTCCCGCAAATTGCTATTGCGCTGGATCCATGTCTCATTAACGTGGAAATGACGTCATTTTGACGTCAGCTGAAATAAAAATATACCTACCATCAGCTCGAAACTTCAGTCTAGTGCTGACGTCACTAGAATGGCGGCCACGCGCATTAGCAATTCGAAGGTCGAAATGAATAGGCGGATTCACTTCGCTACGGCTCTAAAACCACAAATTTCACCGTGTAATAGTTATTTGTTATGCGGCTGCTAAGATGTTATTTTGTCGCGAGAGTTTGTATTGAATTCCAAGCCAGCGAAGGATTCTAAGGTTCAAAGACAGAATCCTGAGCGTAGCGAGGAATTCAAAGGGCAAAAATATTGTTTCCGAGCGAGTGAGATGAAATGGATATTTTAAAAGTTTCATATTATTATTATTTCCAGGGGTCTACTGGAGCGCAAAATGGAAATCCCTGAGAGACAACTACAATAAGTTCAAGAAGACCAAACAAGAGTCAACGGCGGCGTCCAACAAAAAGTACAGAAACTGGCCCTGGGCGGACCACATGAAGTTTTTAGATGATTTCTCGTATACCAGACCGTATTTAACAAACCTTACCTCCCAAAATGATGCAACCCCAAACAAACCAAGTACGTCACACAATTCCGCCACTGAAGAAGAAGAAACCCAACTTCCCGATACTAAAATTATAGTCAAAAACATTGAGTTAAAACACAGAAGGCATAAAATGAAAACTGTCAGCAAAAAGTTGGGACAAAAAAGGAGTTTTGACGAAGTTGATCTCTTCTTTTTAAGCTACGCGAAAAATTTCAAAAGGTTGTCGCGAAAGAGTCAAGCGTTGATGAAAGTTGAGATCGCTTCGCTGTTCACGAGGTACGAGCTTCAGGACGAAAACGATACGGACGTACAGACTCCGGCGTTCCAGAACTTCGGACTTTTCACACCATCGGTGTCTTGTATCTATGATAATGATAATTCCGATTAAAGCCGAAGTAAAACTTAATCAGATTTTTAAAAATGTGATTCTACCTTCTTATCCGCCAACTAGCTTATGCCCGCGTGTCCTATACAAATTTCAAATCCCTATTTTACGCCCTTAGGGGTTGAATTTCAAAAATCCTTTCTTAGCGGATGTCTACGTCACAATACTAGTAGTTATCTGCATGTCAAATTTCAGCCCGATCCGTCCAGTAGTTTGAGCTGTGCGTTGATAGATCAGACAGTCAGCTTTTATACCTATATTTATTTTATTTTTTAATACTAAGGAACAAATAATTAGTGTACTAAATCACATATAGATGGCGCTATCCGTCATTAACTAGCATTGTATTATAGAATTATAGAATTGCGACGCAGTGTTTCACTAATGCAGTTCTATCGTTTGTGTTGTTTTTGTTTACACATATTACTTTAATGATTATTAATTATTATAGTGGTTTTTGTAAATTAATTGATTGTGTACCAAGTTATTAATAAACAAATTCTAATTCTAATTCTAATTGTTGCACATAAAAGTGTTAATTATCTTGTATGATGGCACGGAACCCTTTGTTTGCGAGTCCAACTCGCACTTGACCGGTTTTTCAAAAATGTGATCCCGTCTTCTTAGATTTGAAAATAATATTTCTTGTAGCCACTGAGGGCAAAATAATTCATGATTAAAACTCTAAGATATACCTACCTACCTATTCATTGTATTTTGATTTTTGGCGCAAAGGTCGTCATATCGTTGGATACTTTAAATTCGGTACGAAGTATGAATTATTAATATTAGTTTCATTCATACAAGAATTAAATAGTCTAAGAGAGATCCGTTTAAAACCTCCAACAGAATGTACATTGCGTAAACTTTGAGAAAGGACGCCATATTTGAGCTTTGTGTCAACTGTCATGACAAAAGACACAAGTACGTTTTTTTTCTCATTTATACAGAGCGATAAGGCTTTCTTGGCACTTGAATGACATTGACAGGGGGGCGCTGTTGGAGAACAAAAGTTTAGAATAGTCAAACAAGAACAAAGCGGACACTTGACGGCAACGTTAGTTCCGATTTTCCCCACGCGCCAAGATAGCCTTGTCGCACTGTATGTACTTAGTTTAAAAAATCACAGTTCAAAACTAGACTCGTCATCATCATCATCATCAACCCTACTATTGAGCACGGTCTCCTCTAAGAATGAGAGAGATTTAGACCATTAGGTACTACACCACTATGGCTAAGTGCAGATTGGCAGATTTTACAAACCTTAAAGGTTTGTAAAATCTGCAAAAAAGCAAGAAAAATGTTTATTTTTAAGTTGTGCCACACAATATCACTTTATACCTCAGAGTTCGTTATTTTGGCGCTTCCTCCCCATGAGCATTAAAGCCAGAGTGCCCTAACCAGGAATAAGCGCCGGAATAAACTGTGTCATGTGTGGCACAACCCAAAAAATGGTTCCAGATATCCTTGTACAGCCTTAGACTATATTATAGAGAACTTTAGGCATGCAGATTTCCTCACGACGGACGTTTTCTGAAAACTCTTAGGGTGAGATCTATAGAGCGCAGTTTGATTTTGCTTAGACTTAAGACAGTCTTAAGTCTGAGCAAAGTCAATGTGCGCTCTATAGATTTCAGCCTTAGAGCTAGCGCGCACAACAGTCCGGTAAGTTGCGGTGCGTTTTAAAATCCGTAAATTTGAATTTAAATGTATCAAAACTGGTGCGGAATTATTCCGCAGTGCGCGCGCTTCTATGTAGTTCTATATAGTTCAGTTTTTGCGGGAAAACAACGTCCGGAAATTGACCGTAGTGCGCGCTAGCTCCTCGATTATATATTTAATTAATATTCACAATGTAGTAAGCAAGTAACCGGCGGCCCTACGGTTTACAATGCCTCCCAGTGAAGGGCCAGGTCTATAACAATATACAGTAACGGTATGATTAACTAATGGATTAAACTTTAAGCTTCATGCACACGGGTTTTTTTACTAAGGCTAGATGCATACAGTACTCGGCCGAAGGTAATGTACATCGGCCTTTAGAAGGACATTTCGGCTTTGTAGAGCGTTGTCTCTGTTACTTATACCCATATAACGCTTCGTCGGTTTCAACGACCGAACTTACCGATTGCCGACAAACTTGATGTTCATACAATTAAGTTTTTACCTGAAAAAAGAAAAAAAAATAACAGTTAAAAAATTAATAATTATATTACATACTAGCTGATGCCAGCGACTTCTTACGCGTGGATGCAAGTTTTTAAAAATCCCGTGAGAACTTTTTGATTTTCCGGGATAAAGAGTAGCCTATGTCACTCTCCTCGCGCCAGGGTCTTTATACCCATACCATCCAAAAACCATCTTATCCTCTTCTCTTGGTCTTATTACCCATGCAAAAAATGACGTCGATCCGTTGCACCGTTGCGACGTGATTGAAGGACAAACCATAAAAACAAAAAAACAACAAACAAACACACTTTCTTGTGCGTGCCCGGGATCGAACCCCCGACCTCCGATTAGAAGGCGGACGTCCTAACCACTAGGCTAGCACAGCTTTTTTAGCAAGTAACTGAATAGATTTCGCAAAATGGCCATCACCCAGCCAGAGACAAAGGTGTGAGAAAATATTTCAACACGAGAACCTAAAGTATCTAGTGGGCGTACTAAAACTACATGACGCAAGTTGCGTATCTGCTATATGTATAAAAGGAAAAGCTGACTGACTGGCTGACTGACAGATCTATCAACGCACAGCTCAAACTACTGAACGGATCGGGCTGAAATTTGGCATGCAGATAGCTTTTTTTTATTATTATTTAGATACAAGTTAGCTACTCGTATTATGACGTAGACATCCGCTAAGAAAGGATTTTTGAAAACTCAACCCCTAAGGGAGTAAAATAAGAGTTTGGTGTAGTCCACGCGGGCGAAGTCGCGGGGATAAACTAGTGTACTATATTTTAAAGGAAAAGGTGACTGACTGACTGACTGACTGATCTATCAACGCACAGCTCTTTAACTACTGGACGGATGGGGCGAAAATTTTGCATGCAGATAGCTATTATGACGTAGACATCCGCTAAGAAAGGATTTTTGAAAACTCAACCCCTAAGGGCCTAAGGGAGTAAAATAAGAGTTTGGTGTAGTCCACGCGGGCGAAGTCGCGGGGATAAACTAGTGTACTATATTTTAAAGGAAAAGGTGACTGACTGACTGACTGACTGATCTATCAACGCACAGCTCTTAAACTACTGGACGGATGGGGCGAAAATTTTGCATGTAGATAACTATTATGACGTAGACATCCGCTAAGAAAGGATTTTTGATACTCAAATGTTAACACTTATGTCATCTATTAATTTTATGACTAGCAATTTAACACATCGTTAAGTACTTACCCTTGCGACTTTTGAAAGCCTTAAATACAAAAGAAACTTGCTTGAAACTTGCAAATAATACAATTATCTAGTGGGCGCACTAAAACATTGCTTTACTACATGACGCAAGATACCTTAAATCACACTTGCATATTAAGAATTTTAATATTCAATTTTAAACGCTCGCCTAATTATCTGTTTAGTTAATGAGTGCTTTGTGGCTGGCATATTCGCACATGTTTTAAAATACCTATAACTATTGAAAATTTTGCGACTTTTTTTTTTTTAAGAATAATGGGGCCGATTCTCTTGTACACAATCTCTAAACTAAACTAAATTAACAGTGGCTCTACCGCGGTTGTTTGACAGCTACAATGTCACGATCGCAATCATCTCTGATTGGTTAACGCTCGCTCACTATTGGCCACAATGCGTTGTTGCAACAAGAATCGCACAAATTCAGCCAATCAGAACAATTGAGATTGTAATAGTGATTGATGCAGGTTTTAGACAATCGCCCCCCTGGTCTCAATCTAGTGATATCCTTTTACGCAAGCAACATTATGAAAGGGATAGCAATAGATTTAGACGTGTCATTTTAGTTTAGTTTAGAGATTGTGTACAATGGAATTAGCCACATTAGCCATGTTAAATGACTAATATTCCCTTTACCTCTCCAACTAAGCGTCAAGCTTGTGCTAGGAGTAGGTACGACAATAGTGCAACGGGCGGGGTTTGAACCGTCGACCTTTTGGTTTTCAGTCCACTCCTTTACCGGTTGAGCTATTGAGGCTCTGAACTTTTGAAAGCCATAAATGCAACAGAAACTACCTAGGAGAGTACGCGGCAGAAAATAATGTGCCTTTAGAAGGAGATAGCGGATTTGAGCGTTGTCTCTATCGTTGCGACTGACAAAACTTCATATAGGTATGAGTGATAGAGACAGTGCTCTACTAAGCCGAAATCTTAAATATATAAAAAAAAAAGGTGACTGACTGACTGACTGATCTAAAAATAAAATAAAAATCTTTTTTATTCAAATTAACGTTTACAATGGGGCCGATTCTCTTGTACACAATCTCCAAACTAAACTAAAATGACACGTCTAAATCTATTGCTATCCCTGTCATAATGTTGCTTGCGGAAAAGGATAGCACTATATTTAGACCTGTTAATTTAGTTTAGTTTAGAGATTGTGTACAAGAGAATCAGCCCCAATGTACTTTCGAATCACTTTCGAATAGTCGGATCTATCAACGCACAGCTCATACTACCGGAATGATCGGGCTGAAATTTGGCATGCAGATAGCTATTATGACGTAGCCATCCGCTAAGAAAGGATTTTTGAAAATTCAACCCCTAAGGGGGTGAAATAGGGGTTTGAAATTTGTGTAGTCCACGCGGAGGAAGTCGCGGGCATAAGCTAGTCTATACTTATAATAAAACTGTATCTGGACGAATTCTGTACATCAGTATCCTTATTATAAATGCGAAAGTGTGTTTGTTTGTTGGTTTATTGGTTTGTTGGTTTGTCCTTCAATCACGTCGCAATAATGCAACGGATTGACGTGATTTTTGCATGGGTACCTATAGATAAAGACCTGGACAGTGACATAGGCTACTTTTTATCCCGGAAAATACTTAAAAGGGTTCCCGCGGGATTTTTAAAAACCTGATTCCACGCGGATGAAGTCGCGGGCATTAACTAGTTAAATATATTTTGAAAATTTTAATCGGAGGAAACATTACTATCGATATAGACCCCAAAATATTTTTTTTCATATCAAAACAATTCCAGTTCAATCCATGTGATCGCGTCATGCAATCGTTTAGAAGATAGGTATAAAATAGACGGACAGACAGGTCTGTTTGTATTGGCACAGCTCCAACACGGACATCGTATCCTAGGAATAGACACAGATGTGTTTTTTTTTGTCTGTGACTCTGGTATTTTTAAACTGTCGGCAATAAATCTTTTTAGAGTAGCATTCATTTTTAAACCTTATTCGAATTCAAATAAAAACGATATTATTTATGCAAGGATATTATAAGTCCCGCAAATTGCTATTGCGCTGGAACCATGTCTCATTAACATCGAAATAACGTCATTATGACGTTAGCTGAAATAAAAATATACCATCAGCTTGAAACTTCAGTCTAGCGCTGACGTCACTAAAATGGCGGCCACGCGCATTAGCAATTTGCGGAACTTATACAAAATAGCACAGACCACCACCTAATAGGTAAGGAAGGGCGATAGAGAGATCAGCTATGCTCGAGGTATCTCTACGTGATCATATGAGAAACTAGCTTATTCCCGCGACAACACAAATTTTGATTAGATTTCGGGGTTGGATTTTCAAAAACCCTTTCTCAGCGGATGTCTATGTCAATAGCTATCTGCATGCCCAATTTCAGCACGATCCGTCCAATAGTTTGAGCTGTGCGTTGATAAATTAGTCAATCAGTCAATCATTCAGTCAGCTTTTCCAAACCGTGAGTTCCCTCACTCTAGTTCACTCTGTAGCAGAGGCAACTAATAGACAAGAGACGAATTGTCAAAATCATTCTTATGTGTCATCTGTCAAGTGTAAACGTCATTCACTTTACGTGTTGTGAAATCCGTGCACGCTAAGCTCCTTGGTTGTAATTAATTACTAAGTTAATCCAAGTGTTAAATACTAAAATAAACCCTAAAGACCTGAAGAATCAGTATTTTATTTATTAAAACATTACACACTCTGCCTATGCCCAGCAGTGGACATCCATCGCTTGATAATGATAACCTACTAATAGTTCCATCAAACGTAGGAAATGCATAAACATTATATACTTATACAATTATATAATTATACATAGTTGTCAGTACAACATTACGTCGGTCTGCATGTATGTTTGTGTGTGTCATTGGGCGAGCAGCTTCCTGTAACCCGGTTACGTTTACACCCGAGCCTGTACCCGTAGTACAAGATTTTACGTCTCACCAAACCAAACCAAATTCGAGAGTCGAAATACTTCCGCGTTACAGTAAAATGGACCTAAACAGCCTTGAATTGAAGTCAAATATTCAATGCCACTGATTTTAATTTCGCAATGTTTCCGCTTGGAGCGCTGGCTGTAGAAGTGTAGACGAACTTGAGCTTTAAAACAAGGCATTTAAGATCCAGTTTACTGTAACGCGGAGGTATTTCGACTCTCGAATTTGGTTTGGTTTGGTGAGACGTAAAATCTTGTACTACGGGTACTGACTATTCCTGTTCGTCCGTCACCGTTTATATTCGTATGTTCAACGCGTACAATGTACGATTCATGTAATACTATTTACTGTTACGTCGACTCATTTATATATATAAAAGGAGAAGGTGACTGACTGACTGACTGACTGACTGACTCACTGACTGATACTGATCTATCAACGCACAGCTCAAACTACTGGACGGATCGGGCTGAAATTTGGCATGCAGATAGCTATTATGACGTAGGGATCCGCTAAGAAAGGATTTTTGAAAATTCAACTCCTAAGGGGGTGTTAAATAGGGGTTTAAAATTTTGTAGTCCACGCGGACGAAGTCGCGAGCATAAGCTAGTGTAATACTACGAGTATTTACTGTTACGTCGACTCCTTTATTAAACTTTCATTCAAACAGTCATTGATGTCAATTTTCCTTTTTTTTATATTTAAACTAGCTGATGCCCGCGACTTTGTCCGCGTAGATTTAGGTTTTTAAAAATCCCGTGGGCACTCTTTGATTTTCCGGAATAAATGTAGCCTATGTCACTGACTCACTGTCCAGTCTTTAATGCAAAATATCACGTCGATCTGTTGCACCCCTCGCGCCTCTCTACCCGCCTTTTCTACTCCTGTCCCGCTGGCAAACACAAACACAACTCCTCCTTTTTTGAAAAACGTGATCGCGCTGGATGCACGGACTGCTTTCCTGATATCTCCTACGATATTATTTTAAATAAAATGATATAAAGGGCAATTTTGGCTTAAATTAAATAGTTGAGATGACGAACAATTTTATTTTGATAAGGTTTAATACTATTAAAACACCTTCGAAAATTAAGCTTTGTTTTGACTACATTTGTAAATCATAAAAATGGTTAGTAGCCTACCGTAAAAGATAGACATAAATGCTATTGCGGACTTTTTTAGAGCTACAATTCCACCGAACATTGTTTTCGTGTAACTTTAACCATTTACGCAACGCACGCCACGGAAGCTCACAGATTATTGCAATTTTCGTAAGAATCTCTAATTTTTTTGAAAATTAAATATAGCCTTTGTCACTCAGGAATAATGTAGCTTTCTACTGGTGAAAGAATTTTCAAAATCGGTTCAGAGATTAACCCCTACAAACAAACTTACAAACATCACCTGTATTTATAATATTACTAGTATAGGGTATAGATGAGCTTGCGCTTGACTGCAATCACACCCAGTAGGAGATGATGCAGCATAAGGTGGAGTACGCCTGCCCAGAAGTTGCCTATTCACTCTTCTATTGAAGGTACCAATATAATAGAATAGAATATAGAATAGAATAATGTTTATTCGAGGTATATAGGTGTACATGGTGTAGGCAATATCGTCCTGTACAGCAGTGCAACACCTCGAACAGGTAGGCCACTCAGCTTGTGTTGAGACGTCGGGCCCCTCAGACTCAAACCTCTAGAGCAAATATCTGAGGTACCAGACGCGGGACGCCCCAACGCTGATTTTCAGTAACCGCCTTTTACATATTACCTAAACGTCAGTGGCATAGAATATATAAAGTTGGCGAGTAAATGGATAAATAAAATGAAATAAAGTGTTTAAAGTTTTTAAATTTAAAGTAATATAGGACATAAAAGAAGAAATAAGAAATAATACATTGAAATAGATGTTGTAAATTGTAAGAATAGGAAAATTGTACGATAGTTTTTTGTTTTATTTTTGTATAATAAAGAAAAAATAAAATAAAATAAAATAGCTCGCAAGGTGTGGATGAGAAAGTAAAGTTTGGTAAGACAAATAAATTAAATAAATTTTGACTAAATATTGTAGTTAGCGGGAAAAACGGAAACTAGGCATTAGGCTGCGCCATCACTTGCCAGTAGGTCTGATCGCAGCCAAGCGCTACTCTACAAATTTAAAAAAAACCGGCCAAGTGTGAGTCAGGCTCGCGCAATGAGGGTTCCGTACTACAGTCGTATTTTTTCGACACTTTGCAGGATAATTCAAAAACTATGTTACATAAAAAAAATAAAAATCTGTTTTAGAATGCACAGGCGAAGACCTTTCATATGATACCCCACTTGATATAGTTAACTTACTTAGAAAATTGAAAATACAATTATTAGTTCATGACCACAATTTTTTTTTGTGTGATCTAACCCTAAATTCACGGTTTTCAGATTTTTCCCCAAATGTCAACTATAAGATCTCCCTACCTGCCAAATTTCATGATTCTAGGTCAACGGGAAGTATCCTGTAGGTTTCTTGACAGACAGACAGACAGACAGACAACAAAGTGATACTATAAGGGTTCCGTTTTTCCTTTTGAGGTACGGAACCCTAAAAAAGCTTTATGCTGGCACGAAGGGAATGAAAGGGCTCATTGATAGGGTCTCAAGTTACACGCGCGTGCCATGCTATGTGCTACTGAGTGCGCAGTGCACAGTGCACTACGGATTGTGTAATGCTCGATTATTGTGAGTGCGTATGATTTATTGCTTTTATTTTTAAAGCTCCCGTTTGATTGAGGAGGTTGAAAGTTTTTGACGGAATTTGTTTAGCATTGTGACTCAACCACTGAACTAAATTAGTTACTACTAGCTTGTGCTCGCGACCTCGTCCGCGTGGACTACACAAATTTCAAACCCCTATTTCACCCCCTTAGGGGTTGAATTTTCAAAAATCCTTTCTTAGCGGATGCCTACGACATAATGGCTATCTGCATGCCAAATTTCAGTCCGATCCGTCCAGTAGTTTGAGCTGTGCGTTTATAGATCAGTCAGTCAGTCACCTTTTCCTTTTATATATTTAGAAGACTAGCTAATGCCCGGAATCAGGTTTTTTAAAAATCTCGTGGGAACTCTTTGATTTTCCGGGATAAAAAGTAGCCTATGTCACTCTCCAGGTATTTACCTATACCCATGCAAAAAATCACGTCAATCCGTTGCACCGTTGCGACCTGATTGAAGGACAAACCAACAAACCAACAAACAAACACACTTTCGCATTTATAATAAGGGTACTGATTAGCTGAAACAAAGTGAAAACTATGAGTCAATAAAATAGAGAAAGTCCCTAACCAAAAACGCAAACATCTATATAAAACCTTTCCTACTAAGTCTGTCCGTCACACAGTGTAAGTACTACCATTTAAGGGCGATCTGCTTTTACCTTTGATTCATGAATAGTGTTGGGCCTTCACCGTTTTATCGATAAAACAGTCGATAGCCGAGTCAAATCACGTCAAACTTTCTAAAAGATAATTTTAATTGACAATTGAATAAAGGGACTTGCGACTTTCAAATCTGATGCATATCGTAGGTACTGCTTTAAATTTTAAGTGAGTTTAGTTATTCAGATAAAAGTTAAACAGACAAGCTGAGATTTTCTAGCCAATTATATTTAACAACCTCTTAAGTCTCAAAGCGAGCAATCAAAAACACTAGTTCTAGTTTTGATTTCCGGGAAGTTCTAGGAAAGATATTTTCACAATTGGCTTATGTCTTGTTATTCTGATGGGTGACTTTTTGAGTTGCCTTGCTTTACATTATTCGTATTAGTGATCTGTTATTTCTTATCTGAAAATAATTTTATGTGCCAACTAGCTGACCCGCCCCGGCTTCGCTCGGGTGGAATTTAGAAAATCGGCGTGGGAGTAGAATTTTCCAAAAATCATGATACACGTATTTCTTCATTTGTGACCGAAAACCCAAATATCAATTTTCATGCAAATAACTTGAAAAATGACGGACTTTCATACAAACTTCCATCCCCCATTTAACCTTCTTTGGGGTGGAATTTCGAAAAATCTTAGTAGGATACCTACCTACTCTTTGCGAAGAATAGACCCTCCAAATTTCATGTCTCTAGGACCAGCGGTTTAGGC
Source organism: Maniola hyperantus (assembly GCF_902806685.2). Taxonomy (NCBI): domain Eukaryota; kingdom Metazoa; phylum Arthropoda; class Insecta; order Lepidoptera; family Nymphalidae; genus Maniola; species Maniola hyperantus. The sequence goes on along the minus strand of NC_048560.1, from coordinate 260,607 downwards.
TGTGCGGTGATATATAAGTCAGTCAGTCAGGACTTTGTATTTATATTATAGATAGAAGATAGATAGAGAGACCTCAGAGCTACGATCATAAATGAAGTTTTATGAGAATTTTATCGATAAACTCTCATATCGATATGGTCACACCACTATTCTTGACACAATTCCTAATAGGACATCACGATGTGCCCTTATAAAGCTAAGCTCGCATGGCATTTTTATTTATTAATTGCCATTGAAAGTCGTAACACGTCTCTCCTTTCGCGGCGGTCGGTTAATTTTCTCTATGATAATTGTTCTTGTACAAAAACTTGTTCAATACGTGTTTACGCACGATACTTTTCCTGCTTTTATTTTACAAAAAAGCTGGCCTTTTGTGGGTTAGTAAGAACATAAGAATAAGGTCTTAAACACACTATACAGTGTTGGTAATGTTTGTATGACAATTTTTGCGAGGTTTTGAAGTTGTCTTGCAGATTTCTAGGTTTGATTTAGGTTTTTTAGGGTTCAGTACCTGAAAAGGAAAAAAGGAACCTTTATAGAACTACTCCGTTGTCTGTCTGTCCATCCGTGTGTCGTGTTTGTCTAGAAAACCTATAGGGTGCTTCCAGTTGACCTAGAATCATGAAATTTGGCAGGTAGGTAGGTCTTATTGCACAAGTAAAAGAAACAATCCAAAAACCGTGAATTTGTGATTACATTACAAAATAAATGAGTTTAAGAACAGCTAAGTAGGTAATTAGTATTTTTTATTTTCAAAGTAAGATAACTATACCAAGTGGGGTATCATATGAAAGGGCTTTACCTGTACATGCTGAAACAGATTTTTATTTATTTTTATGCATAATAGTTTTTGATTTATCGTGCAAAATGTCGAAAAAAATACCGGAGTACGGAACCCTCGGTGCGCGAGTTTCGCTCGCACTTGGCCGGTTTTCACGGCCCATCCGTATAACCGATTTTGACGAAATTTATTACAGAAATAGCTTGCATCCCAGGGAAGGATATAGGTTAATTTTTATCCCGGAAAATCAAAGAGTTTCCACGGGATTTTTATAAAACCTAACAGAACGAAGTTGCGGGTATAATCTAGTCAATATTAATAATTCGTTGAGCCTCTTCCATTAAGATGTACACTAAAGACTTAAAGTGGTTGGCCTTCATTCGAAGTTAAATATAAAGTATGTACTGTACTTATTGACTCAAGTGGTAGACTCATGGAATAAGGAATGCATTCCAGCTGGCAAAGTTGATCGTACAACCTACAGAGTAGTATTTTTTTAATGTATATGTGGAGGAAGTCGGAACTCTGAGAAGAGTTGATTGTTGCTTGCAATACGTGAGATACTGATTAATGGAAAATAACCTTGTTTAATTTTTATTTGATTTTTTTTTTTATATGTGTAAAATTTCAATTTCATTACATAATTAGATTAAAAGTCGCTAAAGTCGAGGTTGGATCTGGGCAGAGGGCAGCCTTGAGTGGGATTGCGACGCCATATTGAAAAAAGAAATGGAAGTTTGACAGGCAAACAGGAGATGTTTGGCTAATTTATTATTTCTTTGGAGTGAGAAAGTGAGATGTGTCGAAACGATTATATGAGAGTGTTTATTTCCAAAATTCAGACCAAATAGGTGTCGCAAACCCACGGCTCGGATTCTTATAATACCTGACTAGCTTATGCTCGCGACTTCGTCCGCGTGGACTATTTCAAAAATACTTTCTTAGCGGATGCCTACATCATAATAGCTATCTGCATGCCAAATTTCAGCCCGATCCGTCCAGTAGTTTGAGCTGTGCGTTGATAGATCAGTCAGTCAGTCAGTCAGTCAGTCAGTCAGTCACCTTTTCCTTTTATATATTTAGATTATATTTTGTGAAGTGTCAACTGTCAAGACGTCCGCGTCATTTGTTTATAAATTAAATTGTACAAACTATAAAAGACTTTGTTGGTGCTTGCTTCCACCCTAATGACGCCCACGAGACCCCAGGCCGACGATGGTAACGTCGATGAAAGCGGCCATTCTCCGACATATATAACGGGTACATACTGTAAGGGTGGTAAATCGGGCGGAATAGAAATATACCCGGATACGGAATAATCTACCACCTTACAAAGATTAGAGGAAAATAATAATTTACTTTACTTGATCTATCTACCTAGTAAAGAATAGAAGCTAGCCGTCGACTCCCTTGTAATGTATATGAGGTGTTATAAATGAAATTTGCTAGATGTTAGGCAAAATTGTTTTTAATGTAACTTTTACCGGGGTCGCTTAATACATAGTGATGGCTAATAATGCTTAGTTATTCTAGCTTAATGCCAAGACTTAATTTAGATACATTAGAATGCCTTAGGTAGATAGTACATAAAATCTATGTTTTAAATTTAAGATGCCATTGGCATGGAATAGACAATGACACAGTAAAATTCATAAAATTGTTTCAAAATAAAAGCTCAGTAGTAAAGACAGGGTTCTTACTGTACACATACACTAAGAAGGTTCACTAAACTGTTGCAGGATACAAACATTTGCTTACTTGTAGGTGCGAAGACTGCAAGGTAGCTGGACGGCATCGGCCAAGATCCAAAACTCAATTTATTTGATTCTTCACAACCGAAATGTTTCATTACAAAGATTTTCACCAAGTCTTATCCATAGCAATTAAGTTGTCAACGTGAATGTGCAAAAGAAATAAATACGAAAACCGAAAACGCAAACTGAAGCTAAACGTAAAACGTAAACGTAAACGTAAACGTAAACGTAAACGTAAACCCTGTAACAAAGAAAAACAAGATTATAATTTGTGCTGTGTGAAAATTTCGACACGTGGAATTTTCCCGATCAAACACAACTCACCTATTGAACTCCTGGCCACCAATGGTTTTCAGAAGTCCACCCACAACCCATTATCCTCATTTATTTGGGAAGTTAAAATAACTGGAACTGAAAGAAATCATGAGATTAGGATTTTCTCTAACCAAACCGCCATTTTGTCGAATCCACATTACTTGATTTTTCACTCACCATAACTGATGAAACATTGAAAATACGTTAGGATGACTAAAATTTATGACTATTGTATTTTTCCAGGCGAAGCCATGGGCGAAAAGAAGTGAGATTTTCCTGGAACGAAAAAAATTCGTCTTCACATGTTGACTCCAGGAAAATTCTAAATCTCAGCAATCGGTGTTGCCAGACGCAACCCGAGTGTGGCCGCTCTCAGTTAGTTTGATCATAAAGCCAATTCATTTTTGAATATTTGCGGAACCTAAGGATATATTATAAGAACCGTTTTGTTAATGACTTAACAATAACAAATGATATTATGGTTTTATTTAATTATTTTGTTTTATTTTTACGACAATTGACAACGAAGCAAACGCCATCTATTGTGGCTCGAATGAACTCTGAACATCGACCCACGCGTAGTTCTGCACCTTGATGCTAGGTGGCACCAACATACTTTGAACAAAATAGATTTTAATTAAAAGCGAAACGCTAATTAGTAGTTCAAAATTTACAACGTCACAATACTTCCCCTCCTACGAAAAGGTTCAACAGGTTGAACCACGCTGCCCTCAGCGTCATCCAACAACTACTAACAATTTGCCTGAAACAAACAAACAAAAAAACACAGAAGTTACGCGTGAACGCACATCTACTACTAACAAGGAAAATTGTCTAACAAAATAAATATACTGAAAACAGTGTAAGGTTTTATACATTATACTTAACTACACAACCCTAACTTCTAAAAAGAATATATACAAAAAAACTTCATGGTGTCTAAGACACTTGAGTGGAAACATCTTGGCATCATTCTTCAGCTGACTGATAGAATGCGTCTAGGCCTACGGTGGTTCACTCTTTTAAACTACCATCGTAATATTTGTTACTCAACAAATACGGAAAATCTGGTTGTGAACGGGTCCATCTGATATGGCAACCGTTCTCTATCCCATTCGGAAAAATAAAACCGAATCAAAATCGGAATATGAGAAAAAAAAACGAAATAACTCTCCTAGAAAATAGATCTCGGAACAGAATCGGAAAAATAACAGAAATGATCCATTATCTAGAAGGAAAACGAAAACAAAACACAAAACCCCCCCTTTTCGTTATCCCCAAAGTACGATATTTGCATTTTTACTTTCTCAACCGGTTGGTCTACCACAAGCATTCCAATCATCACATATTCATCCCTACATACATCCACTACATTCATCCTCAACTGAACCATGGTAATGTAACTGTTAACTCAGAACATCACTACACTCATTCAAATTCCTAATTGAATATTGATAACTTAAATATTCAAACAGTTTAGACCAAACTAAGTAATGGCAAATATCTACTTCTTAATATCCTTAATATGCCAAGTGCCTATTGGGTGGTTGTCAGCTACTCTAACTAGTTCGTAAACCAAAGGTGACAAAACCTTGACAACCCTGCACTTTTCATACTTAGGTGCCAGCTTAGCTGCGAAAAAATTTGTAGCGTCGCTTTGTGGATAGGTCTTTTTCCACACTATATCCCCAACAGAATAGCTTGCAGACCTACGCCTTAAGTTGTAATGCGTTGCATACTCTGCATGAGCCTGAAACAAATTTCTCCTAACCTGACCAAATATGTCCTCCAAAGATCCAAACTTTCCTGCGTATTCCTCCCTTGGAATTCCGGCCTCGTACTCCTTATCCGTGTCCTTATAGAAGGAACCATTTAAAACCGGTTCTCTAGCGTGGACAAGGAAGAACGGGGAGAATCCAGTGGATTCATTAACCGCACTGTTTATGGCGAACTGGACCTTGTACAGGTTTTCGTCCCAGGACCTGTGGTTATCTTTCACAAAAGCGGCTACAGCAGTCATAACAACCTTATTGTACCTCTCAACAAGGTTAACTTGCGGAGTGTACAGTGGTGTGTAGTGTAATTTCGGAATATTATAACGCTTAATGAGATTACGGAATTCAGATCCTGTAAATTGGGACCCATTGTCCACAATCACAGTCTCTGGAACACTATGGTTCAAAAATACAAAATTCTCTAGCGCTTTAACAACAGCGGCACCTGTGGCACGCCGTAACGGAAACAACATTGTATATTTCGAAAAACAACACGTCACCACAAAAAGAAATGTAAATCCTGATTTAGACCTAGGCAAAGGTCCGACTAAATCAGCCGAAATGACCTGAAAAGGTCTCTCGCAGACTTTAGGCTTCCCTAGCAGACCTGGAGTGGCTGATGTCGTGTGTTTATACGCAGAGCAAGTATCACAATTCTTAACGTACTCAACCACGTCCTTATACATACCACGCCAAAAATATCTGAGGGATAATCTGCGATGAGTTTTGAACACACCAAAATGACCTGCAGTTGCATCTGCATGGTTTTGTTGCATAATTCTAATGATGTCGTTCTTGTGGACTACCTCTTTCCAGTCGAACTCACTGAGAAGCTGGTATTTACATTTACTGTAACGATATAGTTTATCGTTCAAAATACAAAAATTCGGAAAATTTGCTGGATTGATTTTACAGCCATTAAATGTTTTGTCATACCAGTCATCTACCAAAACTTGTTGACTAGAGTTATCATCACGATCACCAACTACATCTACGTGTATGAGTCTCGACAAGGTATCCGGAACTACATTATCACAACCCTTCCTATGTTCGATAACAAAATTATACTGTGATAATCTACAACCCCATCTGGCGAGTCGTCCTGAGGGATTTTCTAAATTTAAGAACCACTTTAGGGATGCATGGTCTGTGATAATTGTGACTGGCTTGGAACCAAAATAAGCCTGAAATTTCTCCACTGCAAAAATCACAGCTAGAGCCTCGCGTTCCGTCGCGCTGTAATTCCTTTCGTTTTTATTTAGGCTCCTACTGACATACGCAATGGGATGATCGCAACCATCGGTTTCTTGCGTCAGCATACCGCCAACACCATATGCAGAAGCATCACAATGTATTTTGAATGGTTTTTCAAAATTCGGTACCGCAAGAACAGGTGCGGTCACCAACGCATTCTTCAATGTATTAAATGCTACCTCTGCCTGTTCGCTCCACTCAAATTTAGGTGCGTTCTTTCCTTTACTCGTTAGTCTATTGAGTGGTGCAGCGATGGTTGAAAAATTCCTAATAAAGCGCCTGTACCAAGAACAAGTGCCTAGGAAAATCTTTACCTCCTGTGCAGTTTTTGGGGTCGGAAAGTTCAAAACTGCGGCAACTTTTCCAGGATCTGTGCGTAAACCAAATTCATCCACTATATACCCTAAATATTTCAAAGAGTTTCTAAAAAAATTACATTTATCAAAATTTATGGATAGTTGAGCCATTTTTAGTTTATCCAGAACTCTGTTTAATAAAATTAAATGGGTTTCAAAATCAGCAGAACAAATAACAATATCATCTATATAACAAAATACTATTCCATTTTCAATATCACTACAAAAATTTTGATTAAATAACTGGTCCATTAACCTCTGCTGTCGTGCTGGTGCACCGCATAGGCCAAACGGCATGACTTTAAATTTGAATAACCCTCTACCAGGAACTGTAAAACTGGTTTTTTCCTGAGAGTCGTTAGCTAACGGAATTTGCCAGAAACTTGAACTTAAATCAATCGATGATAAAAACCTTGCCTCTTTCAAGCTATCTAGAATTTGTGGAATGTACGGTATTGAGTATGAATCCCCCTTTGTCACTGAATTTAATTTCCTGCAATCTAGGCAAAATCTCCAGTCTCCATTTGCCTTTTCACTAAAATTGCTGGGTTATTCCAAGGGCTTTCACTCGGAGTAACTACGTCCATTTCCAGCATCCTATCTAACTCTTTACTTAAAGCTTCCTTCTTTTCGGGAGAAAGTGGATATTGTTTTATTTTTATTGGCAAGGCATCACCGGTGTCAATAACATGTTCAATTAATTTTGTTCTACCCAATCCAATTTTCTCTGAAGAAATATCTAAAAATTTATTTACTACAGACTGGGCTAATTCTTTCTGTTGAGATGATAAGTTTTCAAAAGAAGTGATGGTATGAATTTGTTTATTATCAATCGCACAAATATTGTAAAATTGAGAAGGTGCCTTAATTAATTCTAAATTATCAAAAATGCCAGGGGCTAACTGAAATGTTTTCCAAAAGTCACAGCCAAAAATAACATCCGCTATTATAGAGGGTACTACAAAAAATTTTATTATGTGAGTTACGGAATTATAAGTAATCGGAATAAACATATAACCCATGCAATCAAGTTTGTCTCCATTTGCCACTGAAAATGTGGTATCAATACTGCTATGCAGTTTATAACCGAATCTCAAAAAAACCTTGTGCGCCTGGTTACCCAAAATTGACGCGCAAGCACCGGAATCTAGTAAACCTGTAATCTCAAAATCGTCAACAAAAACCTTTAAATGTGGCCTAAAGTCTCGTTTATCCACTGAATACAGAACTGTGTCAGGTAAAAGGGATGTTTTGTTGTTAATGACCAAGTTCTTTACTTGTGTCTCTGCACAGTTCTTACTAATTAGTTTTTTGAATTTTTGTCCGGAGCGGGTTTACTAATCGCCTTTTTACTACAACTTGGACATGTCTTTACTGTAAAGTTCTGACGTCCACACGAAAAACATCTAATAAATTTCGGAACTGTCCTGCAAAATTTAAAGGAATGGTTACCCTTGCCGCACTTGTAACATAGTTGTTTATTTGTTTTCGTAAAATCAGTGCCTTTACTTGTATCAACCTTAGGTGCAGGTGTGACTGAAAGTGTGTTTATCTGTTTTGTCACTTGTTTGTAAGCAAACTCTGAACTTAAAGTTGCCTTACTGTTAGTAGGCTCAGAAAATAAGGCGGAACGCTGCCTCGCAGCCTCTAGTTTGCGACACTTTTCCTTCAACATTGCGACAGACTTAATGTCAACAAGAGCTAATTGTTCTGAGTAAAAAGGGCGAATATTATGTAATAAAATTTGTAACTTTTGTTCTTCGGAAAGTGGTGTTGACAACCTTGAAAACATGCCAAACATTACAGCGAAATAGATAGACACAGGTTCTTCAGAGCCTTGTGTTCTTGCTCGAATTTCACCTAGCAACCTGTAGTCATAATCTACTGCATCAAATTCCTCTAAAAATAAAGTTTTCAATTCTGACCAAGACGAAACTTGACATTTGTTGCCTCTGTACCATAACAATGCTCGGCCTGTAAAAAGATGAAATGCAGAAACAAATAATTTTCCATCTGAAACGCCATAAGATCTTTTATATTCCTCAACGCGTTCGATGAAACTGCGCGGATCACCCTGTCCGTTGAAATGTAACTTCCACTTGGCAACATTTTTATCACCAGTGCAGTCAACGGCGGTACTCTCGGAATCCAGTGATTCGTCGTGAGACGACTCATTGTCAGCATCTAATCTGGAAATCAAACTCTGCAACTTTGTATGTAATTCACTCTTCCTACTTATTAAGCTGAGTTCGGAACACTGTATTCTCAAAATTCTAAAGTACAAATGTGAAGCTAAAGCTTTAGACCTACAGAGGGCATGTCTATCTTTAGTGTCAGAACACTTTTTTAATAAATCTTCTAAGTCTTGAAGTTTTTTAGTAATAACCCCTAACTCACTTTCAGAAGTGAAATCCGTCTCTAAAATTGATTCAGAAGGAATTTCCTGAATTAATTGTTTTAACTGTTTCTTTAAACCTAGCACTGTAGGTGCTGGAGTTTCGGAACGAATGGATACCTCATAACACAATTCGTCCTTCAAAAGTGAATGAAACTGGGCAAAAGTCTGTTCCATTGTGTTAAGTCAAAACACATTTAACAAAATATCGAGCTTGTGTAACTGTCTATGTTTAGCCTTATACAAATTGGTTAAACACAAACACAAAAGAAGTTATTTAAACTATTAAATATACACAAGCAAAATACACAACAAAAACAATATTCTTAAGTCTATCCTAACTATTTTATCAATTATGTTCCTATTCCAAAATATTGTTAATAATACAAGCACATATTATTACTATAGTAAACAAAATATAACAAAATAAAACTTCCCAAAATTGAATAAATGATTGTAAGGTGCAGTATCACCTTTATGAGTACACAGTGTGTTACAACCTTTACAATTACAAAAGTAAACAGGCAACAAAGTTGCAATGAACTCTGACTAGCATATTATCTTTCAAAAAAAAAAAAAACAAAGAGATTGTGCAATGGTTTGATGGCTGTTACTTTACACTTTTAACACATAACCTAAAATACAACAAAATCTGTTTCTAAATGTCACTTTAAACTACCAGCATTCAATTAAACTTAACATGTTTTGTGTGTGAAGTAGCTTTTATCATAACCTTAACACAGCTCTAAACAAAATTTCAACAAAATAATGAAGTATCAAGTCACTGAAAAAAATTGTTCATAACTTCATACTTGAACTTAATGTAATCTCTGAATATAGTTTATATATTTAGTTTCACAAGTTGTAACTCTTAGTATTTATAAATGTATGTGTGTAACTAGTTAACGGCACATAGCGTTTCAAAACTTTAATTATACTAAGTTACCGGAAATTTTCAAACATAAGATGTACTTACTATTGAAAGCAATACCCAACAACAACTCAGTTAAGCAATGTTTATTACTAAACTGAAGGCAAACATTCACTTATACACCTCCAAGGTAAGTCAAATAACATAATTGGACGGCATAAACACCATTTATAATGTGTTAATTAAATAAGAAAAAAAACCAATGTTGGACTATACTCAGAAAATTACTTAAACTATCAAACAAAATTTCTAACTATTAGTTATTATTTAGTTAGTTAACCATAAAAAAACAGCTTAGTGCTCTTTGCAATGTGTCACTACTTAGAAAATTGTACATTCAGCGGAGTACATTTCATAAAATTCACAAAATTTCTCAAAATATACTGAAATAACTATATAAAAAAATGTTCGGGCGCCATTTGTAAGGGTGGTAAATCGGGCGGAATAGAAATATACCCGGATACGGAATAATCTACCACCTTACAAAGATTAGAGGAAAATAATAATTTACTTTACTTGATCTATCTACCTAGTAAAGAATAGAAGCTAGCCGTCGACTCCCTTGTAATGTATATGAGGTGTTATAAATGAAATTTGCTAGATGTTAGGCAAAATTGTTTTTAATGTAACTTTTACCGGGGTCGCTTAATACATAGTGATGGCTAATAATGCTTAGTTATTCTAGCTTAATGCCAAGACTTAATTTAGATACATTAGAATGCCTTAGGTAGATAGTACATAAAATCTATGTTTTAAATTTAAGATGCCATTGGCATGGAATAGACAATGACACAGTAAAATTCATAAAATTGTTTCAAAATAAAAGCTCAGTAGTAAAGACAGGGTTCTTACTGTACACATACACTAAGAAGGTTCACTAAACTGTTGCAGGATACAAACATTTGCTTACTTGTAGGTGCGAAGACTGCAAGGTAGCTGGACGGCATCGGCCAAGATCCAAAACTCAATTTATTTGATTCTTCACAACCGAAATGTTTCATTACAAAGATTTTCACCAAGTCTTATCCATAGCAATTAAGTTGTCAACGTGAATGTGCAAAAGAAATAAATACGAAAACCGAAAACGCAAACTGAAGCTAAACGTAAAACGTAAACGTAAACGTAAACGTAAACGTAAACGTAAACCCTGTAACAAAGAAAAACAAGATTATAATTTGTGCTGTGTGAAAATTTCGACACGTGGAATTTTCCCGATCAAACACAACTCACCTATTGAACTCCTGGCCACCAATGGTTTTCAGAAGTCCACCCACAACCCATTATCCTCATTTATTTGGGAAGTTAAAATAACTGGAACTGAAAGAAATCATGAGATTAGGATTTTCTCTAACCAAACCGCCATTTTGTCGAATCCACATTACTTGATTTTTCACTCACCATAACTGATGAAACATTGAAAATACGTTAGGATGACTAAAATTTATGACTATTGTATTTTTCCAGGCGAAGCCATGGGCGAAAAGAAGTGAGATTTTCCTGGAACGAAAAAAATTCGTCTTCACATGTTGACTCCAGGAAAATTCTAAATCTCAGCAATCGGTGTTGCCAGACGCAACCCGAGTGTGGCCGCTCTCAGTTAGTTTGATCATAAAGCCAATTCATTTTTGAATATTTGCGGAACCTAAGGATATATTATAAGAACCGTTTTGTTAATGACTTAACAATAACAAATGATATTATGGTTTTATTTAATTATTTTGTTTTATTTTTACGACAATTGACAACGAAGCAAACGCCATCTATTGTGGCTCGAATGAACTCTGAACATCGACCCACGCGTAGTTCTGCACCTTGATGCTAGGTGGCACCAACATACTTTGAACAAAATAGATTTTAATTAAAAGCGAAACGCTAATTAGTAGTTCAAAATTTACAACGTCACAATACTACGATTAATTTGATGTTTTTATTTGTCGATATTTCAACCCAATTGCACGGGTCGTGGTCACGACGGGACTGCGGTGCTGCGAGAGATGAGGTTCGAGCTGCCAAGGGCAGTAGCGAACTACCCTCTTTCTTGTTCTTTTCGCTGGAACTTCAAGAGCTGTCCGGCAAAATACACTCACAACGTCATTAGCTTTCGATGATTCGATGACTAGCGTATATATACTAAGTATGTGGAATCCAGTGGTAGAATTTAACAAAACAAGACATCGAAAGCTAATAATGACGTTGTGAGTGTATTTTGCCGGACAGCTCGTGATGTTCCAGTGCAAAATGTCGAAAAAATACGACTGTACTTCGGAACCCTCAGTGCGCAAGTCCGACTCGCACTTGGCCGGTTTTTAGGGTTCCGTACCTCAAAAGAAAAAACGGAACCCTTATAGGATCACTTTGTTGTCTGTCTGTCTGTCTGTCCTACCACCTAACAGGAAACCTACAGGGTACTTCCCGTTGACCTAGAATCATGAAATTTGGCAGGTAGGTAGATCTTATAGCTGACATTTGAAAAATCTGGAAAAATCTGAAAACCGTGAATTTAGGGTTAGATCACACAAAAAAAATTAATTTGTGGTCATGAACTAATAATTAGTATTTTCAACTTTCGAAGTGAGTGACTATAATATCAAGTGGGGTATCATATGAAAGGTCTTCATGATCTGTACATTCTAAAACAGATTTTTATTTATTTTTATGCAACATAGTTTTTGAATTATCGTGCAAAATGTCGAAAAAATACGACTGTACTTCGGAACCCTCAGTGGGCAAGTCTGACTCGCACTTGGCCGGTTTTTTCGAACTACGTGATCTACACATTACCACTTCAGCTTCGCAACCCGTTAAATCGGTTACTCTGGCTCTCCTACAGATCTCCTCATTTCTGATTTGATCACTTAGAGAAACTTACTTTCTTATGAGGCCCATAGTATAGCTGTCCAGCGCGGAAATGCAGCCAGTATTTTTGGCACCATTCCACGCGGTCATGATTTATATAGTAATTAGATAACGCTAGCTTTAAGTTTTATTGTAATAAAAAAAAAAAAAAAAAAAAGCCCATAGTTAGCGACCATGTGCAAGTGCATTTTTTTTTTGTGCTGTCGCGCTGCGCTGTCTTGGATCCATATTATGTCATCACTGGCAACACGGACTGTTCGAAGGAATTTTTTGGAAATCATTCCTAAAATATCCGCGATCAAATATAACATTTAGCGCGATGACAGCGGCAGTAATTTCATTGATTACCGAGTAACTGTGATGCAAGCCCTGCACTGGCGGACTGCCAACACTCTGCCAACACTCTGCCAAGGCGCATCTCGCGACGTGATCTAACTGTGATGCAAGCCCTGCACTGGCGGACTGCCAACACTCTGCCAAGGCGCATCTCGCGACGTGATCTAACTGTGATGCAAGCCCTGCACTGGCGGACTGCCAACACTCTGCCAAGGCGCATCTCGCGACGTGATCTAACTGTGATGCAAGCCCTGCACTGGCGGACTGCCAACACTCTGCCAAGGCGCATCTCGCGACGTGATCTAACTGTGATGCAAGCCCTGCACTGGCGGACTGCCAACACTCTGCCAAGGCGCATCTCGCGACGTGATCTAACTGTGATGCAAGCCCTGCACTGGCGGACTGCCAACACTCTGCCAAGGCGCATCTCGCGACGTGATCTAACTGTGATGCAAGCCCTGCACTGGCGGACTGCCAACACTCTGCCAAGGCGCATCTCGCGACGTGATCTAACTGTGATGCAAGCCCTGCACTGGCGGACTGCCAACACTCTGCCAAGGCGCATCTCGCGACGTGATCTAACTGTGATGCAAGCCCTGCACTGGCGGACTGCCAACACTCTGCCAAGGCGCATCTCGCGACGTGATCTAACTGTGATGCAAGCCCTGCACTGGCGGACTGCCAACACTCTGCCAAGGCGCATCTCGCGACGTGATCTAACTGTGATGCAAGCCCTGCACTGGCGGACTGCCAACACTCTGCCAAGGCGCATCTCGCGACGTGATCTAACTGTGATGCAAGCCCTGCACTGGCGGACTGCCAACACTCTGCCAAGGCGCATCTCGCGACGTGATCTAACTGTGATGCAAGCCCTGCACTGGCGGACTGCCAACACTCTGCCAAGGCGCATCTCGCGACGTGATCTAACTGTGATGCAAGCCCTGCACTGGCGGACTGCCAACACTCTGCCAAGGCGCATCTCGCGACGTGATCTAACTGTGATGCAAGCCCTGCACTGGCGGACTGCCAACACTCTGCCAAGGCGCATCTCGCGACGTGATCTAACTGTGATGCAAGCCCTGCACTGGCGGACTGCCAACACTCTGCCAAGGCGCATCTCGCGACGTGATCTAACTGTGATGCAAGCCCTGCACTGGCGGACTGCCAACACTCTGCCAAGGCGCATCTCGCGACGTGATCTAACTGTGATGCAAGCCCTGCACTGGCGGACTGCCAACACTCTGCCAAGGCGCATCTCGCGACGTGATCTAACTGTGATGCAAGCCCTGCACTGGCGGACTGCCAACACTCTGCCAAGGCGCATCTCGCGACGTGATCTAACTGTGATGCAAGCCCTGCACTGGCGGACTGCCAACACTCTGCCAAGGCGCATCTCGCGACGTGATCTAACTGTGATGCAAGCCCTGCACTGGCGGACTGCCAACACTCTGCCAAGGCGCATCTCGCGACGTGATCTAACTGTGATGCAAGCCCTGCACTGGCGGACTGCCAACACTCTGCCAAGGCGCATCTCGCGACGTGATCTAACTGTGATGCAAGCCCTGCACTGGCGGACTGCCAACACTCTGCCAAGGCGCATCTCGCGACGTGATCTAACTGTGATGCAAGCCCTGCACTGGCGGACTGCCAACACTCTGCCAAGGCGCATCTCGCGACGTGATCTAACTGTGATGCAAGCCCTGCACTGGCGGACTGCCAACACTCTGCCAAGGCGCATCTCGCGACGTGATCTAACTGTGATGCAAGCCCTGCACTGGCGGACTGCCAACACTCTGCCAAGGCGCATCTCGCGACGTGATCTAACTGTGATGCAAGCCCTGCACTGGCGGACTGCCAACACTCTGCCAAGGCGCATCTCGCGACGTGATCTAACTGTGATGCAAGCCCTGCACTGGCGGACTGCCAACACTCTGCCAAGGCGCATCTCGCGACGTGATCTAACTGTGATGCAAGCCCTGCACTGGCGGACTGCCAACACTCTGCCAAGGCGCATCTCGCGACGTGATCTAACTGTGATGCAAGCCCTGCACTGGCGGACTGCCAACACTCTGCCAAGGCGCATCTCGCGACGTGATCTAACTGTGATGCAAGCCCTGCACTGGCGGACTGCCAACACTCTGCCAAGGCGCATCTCGCGACGTGATCTAACTGTGATGCAAGCCCTGCACTGGCGGACTGCCAACACTCTGCCAAGGCGCATCTCGCGACGTGATCTAACTGTGATGCAAGCCCTGCACTGGCGGACTGCCAACACTCTGCCAAGGCGCATCTCGCGACGTGATCTAACTGTGATGCAAGCCCTGCACTGGCGGACTGCCAACACTCTGCCAAGGCGCATCTCGCGACGTGATCTAACTGTGATGCAAGCCCTGCACTGGCGGACTGCCAACACTCTGCCAAGGCGCATCTCGCGACGTGATCTAACTGTGATGCAAGCCCTGCACTGGCGGACTGCCAACACTCTGCCAAGGCGCATCTCGCGACGTGATCTAACTGTGATGCAAGCCCTGCACTGGCGGACTGCCAACACTCTGCCAAGGCGCATCTCGCGACGTGATCTAACTGTGATGCAAGCCCTGCACTGGCGGACTGCCAACACTCTGCCAAGGCGCATCTCGCGACGTGATCTAACTGTGATGCAAGCCCTGCACTGGCGGACTGCCAACACTCTGCCAAGGCGCATCTCGCGACGTGATCTAACTGTGATGCAAGCCCTGCACTGGCGGACTGCCAACACTCTGCCAAGGCGCATCTCGCGACGTGATCTAACTGTGATGCAAGCCCTGCACTGGCGGACTGCCAACACTCTGCCAAGGCGCATCTCGCGACGTGATCTAACTGTGATGCAAGCCCTGCACTGGCGGACTGCCAACACTCTGCCAAGGCGCATCTCGCGACGTGATCTAACTGTGATGCAAGCCCTGCACTGGCGGACTGCCAACACTCTGCCAAGGCGCATCTCGCGACGTGATCTAACTGTGATGCAAGCCCTGCACTGGCGGACTGCCAACACTCTGCCAAGGCGCATCTCGCGACGTGATCTAACTGTGATGCAAGCCCTGCACTGGCGGACTGCCAACACTCTGCCAAGGCGCATCTCGCGACGTGATCTAACTGTGATGCAAGCCCTGCACTGGCGGACTGCCAACACTCTGCCAAGGCGCATCTCGCGACGTGATCTAACTGTGATGCAAGCCCTGCACTGGCGGACTGCCAACACTCTGCCAAGGCGCATCTCGCGACGTGATCTAACTGTGATGCAAGCCCTGCACTGGCGGACTGCCAACACTCTGCCAAGGCGCATCTCGCGACGTGATCTAACTGTGATGCAAGCCCTGCACTGGCGGACTGCCAACACTCTGCCAAGGCGCATCTCGCGACGTGATCTAACTGTGATGCAAGCCCTGCACTGGCGGACTGCCAACACTCTGCCAAGGCGCATCTCGCGACGTGATCTAACTGTGATGCAAGCCCTGCACTGGCGGACTGCCAACACTCTGCCAAGGCGCATCTCGCGACGTGATCTAACTGTGATGCAAGCCCTGCACTGGCGGACTGCCAACACTCTGCCAAGGCGCATCTCGCGACGTGATCTAACTGTGATGCAAGCCCTGCACTGGCGGACTGCCAACACTCTGCCAAGGCGCATCTCGCGACGTGATCTAACTGTGATGCAAGCCCTGCACTGGCGGACTGCCAACACTCTGCCAAGGCGCATCTCGCGACGTGATCTAACTGTGATGCAAGCCCTGCACTGGCGGACTGCCAACACTCTGCCAAGGCGCATCTCGCGACGTGATCTAACTGTGATGCAAGCCCTGCACTGGCGGACTGCCAACACTCTGCCAAGGCGCATCTCGCGACGTGATCTAACTGTGATGCAAGCCCTGCACTGGCGGACTGCCAACACTCTGCCAAGGCGCATCTCGCGACGTGATCTAACTGTGATGCAAGCCCTGCACTGGCGGACTGCCAACACTCTGCCAAGGCGCATCTCGCGACGTGATCTAACTGTGATGCAAGCCCTGCACTGGCGGACTGCCAACACTCTGCCAAGGCGCATCTCGCGACGTGATCTAACTGTGATGCAAGCCCTGCACTGGCGGACTGCCAACACTCTGCCAAGGCGCATCTCGCGACGTGATCTAACTGTGATGCAAGCCCTGCACTGGCGGACTGCCAACACTCTGCCAAGGCGCATCTCGCGACGTGATCTAACTGTGATGCAAGCCCTGCACTGGCGGACTGCCAACACTCTGCCAAGGCGCATCTCGCGACGTGATCTAACTGTGATGCAAGCCCTGCACTGGCGGACTGCCAACACTCTGCCAAGGCGCATCTCGCGACGTGATCTAACTGTGATGCAAGCCCTGCACTGGCGGACTGCCAACACTCTGCCAAGGCGCATCTCGCGACGTGATCTAACTGTGATGCAAGCCCTGCACTGGCGGACTGCCAACACTCTGCCAAGGCGCATCTCGCGACGTGATCTAACTGTGATGCAAGCCCTGCACTGGCGGACTGCCAACACTCTGCCAAGGCGCATCTCGCGACGTGATCTAACTGTGATGCAAGCCCTGCACTGGCGGACTGCCAACACTCTGCCAAGGCGCATCTCGCGACGTGATCTAACTGTGATGCAAGCCCTGCACTGGCGGACTGCCAACACTCTGCCAAGGCGCATCTCGCGACGTGATCTAACTGTGATGCAAGCCCTGCACTGGCGGACTGCCAACACTCTGCCAAGGCGCATCTCGCGACGTGATCTAACTGTGATGCAAGCCCTGCACTGGCGGACTGCCAACACTCTGCCAAGGCGCATCTCGCGACGTGATCTAACTGTGATGCAAGCCCTGCACTGGCGGACTGCCAACACTCTGCCAAGGCGCATCTCGCGACGTGATCTAACTGTGATGCAAGCCCTGCACTGGCGGACTGCCAACACTCTGCCAAGGCGCATCTCGCGACGTGATCTAACTGTGATGCAAGCCCTGCACTGGCGGACTGCCAACACTCTGCCAAGGCGCATCTCGCGACGTGATCTAACTGTGATGCAAGCCCTGCACTGGCGGACTGCCAACACTCTGCCAAGGCGCATCTCGCGACGTGATCTAACTGTGATGCAAGCCCTGCACTGGCGGACTGCCAACACTCTGCCAAGGCGCATCTCGCGACGTGATCTAACTGTGATGCAAGCCCTGCACTGGCGGACTGCCAACACTCTGCCAAGGCGCATCTCGCGACGTGATCTAACTGTGATGCAAGCCCTGCACTGGCGGACTGCCAACACTCTGCCAAGGCGCATCTCGCGACGTGATCTAACTGTGATGCAAGCCCTGCACTGGCGGACTGCCAACACTCTGCCAAGGCGCATCTCGCGACGTGATCTAACTGTGATGCAAGCCCTGCACTGGCGGACTGCCAACACTCTGCCAAGGCGCATCTCGCGACGTGATCTAACTGTGATGCAAGCCCTGCACTGGCGGACTGCCAACACTCTGCCAAGGCGCATCTCGCGACGTGATCTAACTGTGATGCAAGCCCTGCACTGGCGGACTGCCAACACTCTGCCAAGGCGCATCTCGCGACGTGATCTAACTGTGATGCAAGCCCTGCACTGGCGGACTGCCAACACTCTGCCAAGGCGCATCTCGCGACGTGATCTAACTGTGATGCAAGCCCTGCACTGGCGGACTGCCAACACTCTGCCAAGGCGCATCTCGCGACGTGATCTAACTGTGATGCAAGCCCTGCACTGGCGGACTGCCAACACTCTGCCAAGGCGCATCTCGCGACGTGATCTAACTGTGATGCAAGCCCTGCACTGGCGGACTGCCAACACTCTGCCAAGGCGCATCTCGCGACGTGATCTAACTGTGATGCAAGCCCTGCACTGGCGGACTGCCAACACTCTGCCAAGGCGCATCTCGCGACGTGATCTAACTGTGATGCAAGCCCTGCACTGGCGGACTGCCAACACTCTGCCAAGGCGCATCTCGCGACGTGATCTAACTGTGATGCAAGCCCTGCACTGGCGGACTGCCAACACTCTGCCAAGGCGCATCTCGCGACGTGATCTAACTGTGATGCAAGCCCTGCACTGGCGGACTGCCAACACTCTGCCAAGGCGCATCTCGCGACGTGATCTAACTGTGATGCAAGCCCTGCACTGGCGGACTGCCAACACTCTGCCAAGGCGCATCTCGCGACGTGATCTAACTGTGATGCAAGCCCTGCACTGGCGGACTGCCAACACTCTGCCAAGGCGCATCTCGCGACGTGATCTAACTGTGATGCAAGCCCTGCACTGGCGGACTGCCAACACTCTGCCAAGGCGCATCTCGCGACGTGATCTAACTGTGATGCAAGCCCTGCACTGGCGGACTGCCAACACTCTGCCAAGGCGCATCTCGCGACGTGATCTAACTGTGATGCAAGCCCTGCACTGGCGGACTGCCAACACTCTGCCAAGGCGCATCTCGCGACGTGATCTAACTGTGATGCAAGCCCTGCACTGGCGGACTGCCAACACTCTGCCAAGGCGCATCTCGCGACGTGATCTAACTGTGATGCAAGCCCTGCACTGGCGGACTGCCAACACTCTGCCAAGGCGCATCTCGCGACGTGATCTAACTGTGATGCAAGCCCTGCACTGGCGGACTGCCAACACTCTGCCAAGGCGCATCTCGCGACGTGATCTAACTGTGATGCAAGCCCTGCACTGGCGGACTGCCAACACTCTGCCAAGGCGCATCTCGCGACGTGATCTAACTGTGATGCAAGCCCTGCACTGGCGGACTGCCAACACTCTGCCAAGGCGCATCTCGCGACGTGATCTAACTGTGATGCAAGCCCTGCACTGGCGGACTGCCAACACTCTGCCAAGGCGCATCTCGCGACGTGATCTAACTGTGATGCAAGCCCTGCACTGGCGGACTGCCAACACTCTGCCAAGGCGCATCTCGCGACGTGATCTAACTGTGATGCAAGCCCTGCACTGGCGGACTGCCAACACTCTGCCAAGGCGCATCTCGCGACGTGATCTAACTGTGATGCAAGCCCTGCACTGGCGGACTGCCAACACTCTGCCAAGGCGCATCTCGCGACGTGATCTAACTGTGATGCAAGCCCTGCACTGGCGGACTGCCAACACTCTGCCAAGGCGCATCTCGCGACGTGATCTAACTGTGATGCAAGCCCTGCACTGGCGGACTGCCAACACTCTGCCAAGGCGCATCTCGCGACGTGATCTAACTGTGATGCAAGCCCTGCACTGGCGGACTGCCAACACTCTGCCAAGGCGCATCTCGCGACGTGATCTAACTGTGATGCAAGCCCTGCACTGGCGGACTGCCAACACTCTGCCAAGGCGCATCTCGCGACGTGATCTAACTGTGATGCAAGCCCTGCACTGGCGGACTGCCAACACTCTGCCAAGGCGCATCTCGCGACGTGATCTAACTGTGATGCAAGCCCTGCACTGGCGGACTGCCAACACTCTGCCAAGGCGCATCTCGCGACGTGATCTAACTGTGATGCAAGCCCTGCACTGGCGGACTGCCAACACTCTGCCAAGGCGCATCTCGCGACGTGATCTAACTGTGATGCAAGCCCTGCACTGGCGGACTGCCAACACTCTGCCAAGGCGCATCTCGCGACGTGATCTAACTGTGATGCAAGCCCTGCACTGGCGGACTGCCAACACTCTGCCAAGGCGCATCTCGCGACGTGATCTAACTGTGATGCAAGCCCTGCACTGGCGGACTGCCAACACTCTGCCAAGGCGCATCTCGCGACGTGATCTAACTGTGATGCAAGCCCTGCACTGGCGGACTGCCAACACTCTGCCAAGGCGCATCTCGCGACGTGATCTAACTGTGATGCAAGCCCTGCACTGGCGGACTGCCAACACTCTGCCAAGGCGCATCTCGCGACGTGATCTAACTGTGATGCAAGCCCTGCACTGGCGGACTGCCAACACTCTGCCAAGGCGCATCTCGCGACGTGATCTAACTGTGATGCAAGCCCTGCACTGGCGGACTGCCAACACTCTGCCAAGGCGCATCTCGCGACGTGATCTAACTGTGATGCAAGCCCTGCACTGGCGGACTGCCAACACTCTGCCAAGGCGCATCTCGCGACGTGATCTAACTGTGATGCAAGCCCTGCACTGGCGGACTGCCAACACTCTGCCAAGGCGCATCTCGCGACGTGATCTAACTGTGATGCAAGCCCTGCACTGGCGGACTGCCAACACTCTGCCAAGGCGCATCTCGCGACGTGATCTAACTGTGATGCAAGCCCTGCACTGGCGGACTGCCAACACTCTGCCAAGGCGCATCTCGCGACGTGATCTAACTGTGATGCAAGCCCTGCACTGGCGGACTGCCAACACTCTGCCAAGGCGCATCTCGCGACGTGATCTAACTGTGATGCAAGCCCTGCACTGGCGGACTGCCAACACTCTGCCAAGGCGCATCTCGCGACGTGATCTAACTGTGATGCAAGCCCTGCACTGGCGGACTGCCAACACTCTGCCAAGGCGCATCTCGCGACGTGATCTAACTGTGATGCAAGCCCTGCACTGGCGGACTGCCAACACTCTGCCAAGGCGCATCTCGCGACGTGATCTAACTGTGATGCAAGCCCTGCACTGGCGGACTGCCAACACTCTGCCAAGGCGCATCTCGCGACGTGATCTAACTGTGATGCAAGCCCTGCACTGGCGGACTGCCAACACTCTGCCAAGGCGCATCTCGCGACGTGATCTAACTGTGATGCAAGCCCTGCACTGGCGGACTGCCAACACTCTGCCAAGGCGCATCTCGCGACGTGATCTAACTGTGATGCAAGCCCTGCACTGGCGGACTGCCAACACTCTGCCAAGGCGCATCTCGCGACGTGATCTAACTGTGATGCAAGCCCTGCACTGGCGGACTGCCAACACTCTGCCAAGGCGCATCTCGCGACGTGATCTAACTGTGATGCAAGCCCTGCACTGGCGGACTGCCAACACTCTGCCAAGGCGCATCTCGCGACGTGATCTAACTGTGATGCAAGCCCTGCACTGGCGGACTGCCAACACTCTGCCAAGGCGCATCTCGCGACGTGATCTAACTGTGATGCAAGCCCTGCACTGGCGGACTGCCAACACTCTGCCAAGGCGCATCTCGCGACGTGATCTAACTGTGATGCAAGCCCTGCACTGGCGGACTGCCAACACTCTGCCAAGGCGCATCTCGCGACGTGATCTAACTGTGATGCAAGCCCTGCACTGGCGGACTGCCAACACTCTGCCAAGGCGCATCTCGCGACGTGATCTAACTGTGATGCAAGCCCTGCACTGGCGGACTGCCAACACTCTGCCAAGGCGCATCTCGCGACGTGATCTAACTGTGATGCAAGCCCTGCACTGGCGGACTGCCAACACTCTGCCAAGGCGCATCTCGCGACGTGATCTAACTGTGATGCAAGCCCTGCACTGGCGGACTGCCAACACTCTGCCAAGGCGCATCTCGCGACGTGATCTAACTGTGATGCAAGCCCTGCACTGGCGGACTGCCAACACTCTGCCAAGGCGCATCTCGCGACGTGATCTAACTGTGATGCAAGCCCTGCACTGGCGGACTGCCAACACTCTGCCAAGGCGCATCTCGCGACGTGATCTAACTGTGATGCAAGCCCTGCACTGGCGGACTGCCAACACTCTGCCAAGGCGCATCTCGCGACGTGATCTAACTGTGATGCAAGCCCTGCACTGGCGGACTGCCAACACTCTGCCAAGGCGCATCTCGCGACGTGATCTAACTGTGATGCAAGCCCTGCACTGGCGGACTGCCAACACTCTGCCAAGGCGCATCTCGCGACGTGATCTAACTGTGATGCAAGCCCTGCACTGGCGGACTGCCAACACTCTGCCAAGGCGCATCTCGCGACGTGATCTAACTGTGATGCAAGCCCTGCACTGGCGGACTGCCAACACTCTGCCAAGGCGCATCTCGCGACGTGATCTAACTGTGATGCAAGCCCTGCACTGGCGGACTGCCAACACTCTGCCAAGGCGCATCTCGCGACGTGATCTAACTGTGATGCAAGCCCTGCACTGGCGGACTGCCAACACTCTGCCAAGGCGCATCTCGCGACGTGATCTAACTGTGATGCAAGCCCTGCACTGGCGGACTGCCAACACTCTGCCAAGGCGCATCTCGCGACGTGATCTAACTGTGATGCAAGCCCTGCACTGGCGGACTGCCAACACTCTGCCAAGGCGCATCTCGCGACGTGATCTAACTGTGATGCAAGCCCTGCACTGGCGGACTGCCAACACTCTGCCAAGGCGCATCTCGCGACGTGATCTAACTGTGATGCAAGCCCTGCACTGGCGGACTGCCAACACTCTGCCAAGGCGCATCTCGCGACGTGATCTAACTGTGATGCAAGCCCTGCACTGGCGGACTGCCAACACTCTGCCAAGGCGCATCTCGCGACGTGATCTAACTGTGATGCAAGCCCTGCACTGGCGGACTGCCAACACTCTGCCAAGGCGCATCTCGCGACGTGATCTAACTGTGATGCAAGCCCTGCACTGGCGGACTGCCAACACTCTGCCAAGGCGCATCTCGCGACGTGATCTAACTGTGATGCAAGCCCTGCACTGGCGGACTGCCAACACTCTGCCAAGGCGCATCTCGCGACGTGATCTAACTGTGATGCAAGCCCTGCACTGGCGGACTGCCAACACTCTGCCAAGGCGCATCTCGCGACGTGATCTAACTGTGATGCAAGCCCTGCACTGGCGGACTGCCAACACTCTGCCAAGGCGCATCTCGCGACGTGATCTAACTGTGATGCAAGCCCTGCACTGGCGGACTGCCAACACTCTGCCAAGGCGCATCTCGCGACGTGATCTAACTGTGATGCAAGCCCTGCACTGGCGGACTGCCAACACTCTGCCAAGGCGCATCTCGCGACGTGATCTAACTGTGATGCAAGCCCTGCACTGGCGGACTGCCAACACTCTGCCAAGGCGCATCTCGCGACGTGATCTAACTGTGATGCAAGCCCTGCACTGGCGGACTGCCAACACTCTGCCAAGGCGCATCTCGCGACGTGATCTAACTGTGATGCAAGCCCTGCACTGGCGGACTGCCAACACTCTGCCAAGGCGCATCTCGCGACGTGATCTAACTGTGATGCAAGCCCTGCACTGGCGGACTGCCAACACTCTGCCAAGGCGCATCTCGCGACGTGATCTAACTGTGATGCAAGCCCTGCACTGGCGGACTGCCAACACTCTGCCAAGGCGCATCTCGCGACGTGATCTAACTGTGATGCAAGCCCTGCACTGGCGGACTGCCAACACTCTGCCAAGGCGCATCTCGCGACGTGATCTAACTGTGATGCAAGCCCTGCACTGGCGGACTGCCAACACTCTGCCAAGGCGCATCTCGCGACGTGATCTAACTGTGATGCAAGCCCTGCACTGGCGGACTGCCAACACTCTGCCAAGGCGCATCTCGCGACGTGATCTAACTGTGATGCAAGCCCTGCACTGGCGGACTGCCAACACTCTGCCAAGGCGCATCTCGCGACGTGATCTAACTGTGATGCAAGCCCTGCACTGGCGGACTGCCAACACTCTGCCAAGGCGCATCTCGCGACGTGATCTAACTGTGATGCAAGCCCTGCACTGGCGGACTGCCAACACTCTGCCAAGGCGCATCTCGCGACGTGATCTAACTGTGATGCAAGCCCTGCACTGGCGGACTGCCAACACTCTGCCAAGGCGCATCTCGCGACGTGATCTAACTGTGATGCAAGCCCTGCACTGGCGGACTGCCAACACTCTGCCAAGGCGCATCTCGCGACGTGATCTAACTGTGATGCAAGCCCTGCACTGGCGGACTGCCAACACTCTGCCAAGGCGCATCTCGCGACGTGATCTAACTGTGATGCAAGCCCTGCACTGGCGGACTGCCAACACTCTGCCAAGGCGCATCTCGCGACGTGATCTAACTGTGATGCAAGCCCTGCACTGGCGGACTGCCAACACTCTGCCAAGGCGCATCTCGCGACGTGATCTAACTGTGATGCAAGCCCTGCACTGGCGGACTGCCAACACTCTGCCAAGGCGCATCTCGCGACGTGATCTAACTGTGATGCAAGCCCTGCACTGGCGGACTGCCAACACTCTGCCAAGGCGCATCTCGCGACGTGATCTAACTGTGATGCAAGCCCTGCACTGGCGGACTGCCAACACTCTGCCAAGGCGCATCTCGCGACGTGATCTAACTGTGATGCAAGCCCTGCACTGGCGGACTGCCAACACTCTGCCAAGGCGCATCTCGCGACGTGATCTAACTGTGATGCAAGCCCTGCACTGGCGGACTGCCAACACTCTGCCAAGGCGCATCTCGCGACGTGATCTAACTGTGATGCAAGCCCTGCACTGGCGGACTGCCAACACTCTGCCAAGGCGCATCTCGCGACGTGATCTAACTGTGTTTGATCTAGGCTGAATTACAATTGCTACCTAGAAGGGAAGGAGGGCTTTATTTAGTCCAAGGAATTGTAATTAAAGCCTGGCCAGAAATATAAAAAACCGGCCAAGTGCGAGTCAGGCTCGCGCACTACAGTCGTATTTTTTCGACAATTTGCACGATCATTCAAAAACCATTATGCATAAAAATATATAAAAATCAGTTTTAGAATGCACAGGTGAAGCCCTTTCATATGATACCCCACTTGATATAGTTATCTTATTTTGAAAATTGAAATCACTAATTTTTAGTTCATGACCACAACTTAATTTTTTTTTTTAATTCATTATAGCTATACGCTTGACCACAATCACACCTGATGGGAAGTGATGATGTGGCCTAAGATGGGACGCGAACCAGGGATGGGACGGGATTTTTTTGTGTGATGTAACCACAAATTCACGGTTTTCAGATTTTTCCCCTAATGTCTGCTATAAGACCTACCTATCTGCCAAATTTCATGATTCTATGTCAACGTACCCTGTAGGTTTCTTGACAGACCGACAGATAGACAGACAACAAAGTGATCCTATAAGGTTTCCGTTTTTCCTTTTGAGGTACGGAACCCTAAAAACTTGGTATGTAGGCGCCACTAGTAGGTACAGTACGCGGCCGAAAGTGATGAACATCGGCCTTTAGAATGACATTTCAGCTTTGTAGAGCGTTGTCTCTGTCACTCACACCCATATGACGTTTTGTCTGACAGACAGTGTTCTACAAATCTGCTATCTCCTAAAGATCGATGTTCGTCACTTTTGGCCGCGTACAGTACCCGTAGTACAAGATTTTATGTCTCACCAAACCAAACCAAATTCGAGAGTCGAAATACTTCCGCGTTACAGTAAACTGGATCTTAATTGCCTTGTTTTGAAGCTCAAGTTTGTCTACACTTCTACAGCCAGCGCTCCAAGCGGAAACATTGCGAAATTAAAATCAGTGGCATTGAATATTTGACTTCAATTCAAGGCTGTTTAGGTCCATTTTACTGTAACGCGGAAGTATTTCGACTCTCGAATTTGGTTTCGTTTGGTGAGACGTAAAATCTTGTACTACGGGTACAGTAAAGTATTGTGAAGTTAATGATCTTGTTTTTGTTTTATTCAGATTTTTTTAAATTAAAATTTATATAGCCTACGAAATAATGTGACTTTCTACTGGTGAAAGAATTTTCAAAATCGGTTCAGTAGTTTCACAGGTTACCCTACAAACAAACTTACAAAATTTACCTCTTTATAATATTAGTAACTAGATGATGCCCGCGACTTCGTCTGCGTGGATTTAGGATTTTAAAATCCCGTGGGAACTCTTTGATTTTTCGGGATAAAAAGTATCCTATGTCCTTCCCCGGGATGCAAGCTATCTCTGTTCCATATTTCGTCAAAATCGGTTGATCGGATGGGCCGTGAAAGGCTAGCAGACAGACAGACCGACAGACACACTTTCGCATTTATAATATTAGTATGAATATCTATCCAGGTAGGGTAGGTATACGTAGATCTATCTAGATCTACGTATACCTACCCTATATTGCAAATTTCCTTAGCAACATAAGCAAACTAAAATAATAATTTCACAAGCGAGTTTAAAATAAATTTCAAGAGCAAGTTGCAGCCGTGGGCGTGGCCTTGTGTAAACAATTACGTTTATAAACATAATCATGTTACGTAGGAAACCATTGTTTTAGCCTAATAATGTACCTAATTTATTATGGACTAAGAGCCAGTGCGTGCCAAACTTCGTTATTTTATAAAAACTCAAAGTTTCTCTACGTGATCAAATCAGAAATGAGGATATCCGTAGGAGAACTAGAGTAACCGACATAGCTCAACGGGCTGCGAAGCTGAAGTGGCAATGGGCAGGGCACATAGTTCGTACAACCGATAGACATTGGGGTCCCAAGGTGCTGGAATGGCGACCGCGCACCGGAAGACGCAGCGTTGGAAGACCCCATCCCCCCCCCCCCCCCCTAGGTGGACGGACGATATCAGACGAGTCGCATGGAGCCGCTAGAACTAGATTCAGCGGCGCAAGACCGTGGCGTCTGGAAGTCCCTACAAGAGACCTATGTCCAGCAGTGGGCGTCTATCGATTGATGATGATGATGATGAAAGTTTCTCTGCGTATTGTCCCCAACATAGGTCCGGTAGGAATGATCAGCAACTATGAAGTATGGATTGTGGTGGCTTTGGGAGATAAATCTGTTATCTAATAATCCATACTTCCATACTAATATTATAAATGCGAAAGTGTGTCTGTCTGTCTGTGTGTCTGCTAGCTTTTCACGGCTTAACCGTTCAGCCGATTTTGACGAAATTTGGTACAGAGGTAGCTTGCAACCCGAGGAAGGACATAGGCTACTTTTTATCCCGAAAAATTTAAGAGTTCCCACAGGATTTTTAAAAACCTAAATCCACGCGTACAAAGTCGCGGGCATCATCTAGTTGTTAATAAAGCTGTAAAAAATCTTATGTCAAAGTATAAAGTCTAATCCATACTATTATTATAAATGCGAAAGTGTGTGTCTGTCTATGTGTCTGCTAGCTTTTCACGGCCCAACCGTTCAACCGATTTGGATGAAATTTGGTACAGAGGTAGCTTGCAACCCGGGGAAGGACATAGGCTACTTTTTATCCCGAAAATTTTAAGAGTTCCCACAGGATTTTTAAAAACCTAAATCCACGCGTACAAAGTCGCGGGCATCATCTAGTTGTTAATAAAGCTGTAAAAAATCTTATGTCAAAGTATAAAGTCTAATCCATACTTTTATTATAAATGCAAAAGTGTGTCTGTCTGTCTGCTAGCAAGGCCCAACCATTTAACCGATTTTGATGAAATTTGGTACAGAGTTAGCTTACATCCCGGGAAAGGACATGATATTGATCATGATAGGACGTGCGTTGATAGATCTGTCAGTCACCTTTTCCTTTTATATATTTAAAAGATAACGAAGGTCTGGCACGCGCTGGCTCTCTCTCTTTAATAACAATAATGTACCTAATTTATGTAAGTGAACTTTGCCTGTTGTATGTGCTACAAAATTTTGATTAATAGCTATTTGCCATATTTGCTGATGATTTAGTGCCTAGCCTAGCTCTGTTGCAAAATCTGATTATTATTGATTACATTTTCATAATGTTCAATGTAAACAATTTTTTTCATGATTCACTAAGATTTTTGCAGTAAACTTATTAGATACCTATCGTAAAGAAATAAGCGTTGCGGTAAATGGTAATAAGTAGGTTTTAATTTTAATTTATACTAGCTTATGCTCACGACTTCGTCCGCGTGGACAAAAAAAATTCAAACCCCTGTTTTACCCCCTTAGGGGTTGAATTTTCAAAAATCTTTTCTTAGCGGATGTTTACGCCATATCTGCATGCCAAACAGCCCGATCTGTCCAGAAGTTTGAGCAGTACCTTGATAGATCTGTCAGTCAGACATCTTTTTATATATTCAAATTGATTCAGGTACAAGTTAGCCCTTGACTATAATCTCACCTGGTGGTAAGTGATGATGCAGTCTAAGATGGAAGCGGGCTAACCTGGAAGGGTATGGCAGTTTTTATCAAACCATTTTGGTTTCCAGTTTCCACATAGCATCGTACCGGAACGCTAAATCGTTTGGCGACACGGCTTTGCTAGTAGGGTGGTAACTAGCCACGGCCTATCACCAGACCAGACCAGATAGATAGATAATTTAGAAAATATAATTTCCAAATTGCCCCTGCCGAGAATTGAACCGGGGGCCTCCCACTTACAGACCACAACGCTTACCACTGCCCCAGGGAGGTCAGAGAAAAGTCGGTAGTACCTATCAAAAGTTCACCGGCTTAAAACCGGCAGCATCAAAAGTTCACCGAGGTAAAACCGGCAGTATCAAAAGTTCACCGGGGTAAAACCGGCAGTATCAAAAGTTCACCGGGGTAAAACCGGCAGCAACACAAGTACAGCACAGAGCGGCTTTAAGCGTGTCGGCTGAAGCTTGTATCCTGAAATAATTTATATTGTACCGCACATGTGCGTAACACTACACGCGTTGCGCAAGGGCGGGGCGCGTTTCCATTGTACACACGTTTTTTTACATTGTCGTAACGTCGTGAAAGTGCAAATGGATTGTACGTGTGACGTATCTATATGGTACTACCTTATTCCTGCAACTTCGTCCGCGTGGACTACACAAATTTCAAACCCCCTATTTTACCCCTTTATGGGTTGAATCTTTTTAAAAATCCTTTCTTAGCGGATGTCTACGTCATAATAGATATCTGCATGCCAAGTTTCAGCCCGATCCGTCTAGTAGTTTGAACGGGCCCGTTTCCATTGTGTTAAGAATAGCTAGCGGACGACGCGGACGGTCAGTGTTACAAAAATGGAGTCACTTACCAGACTGAGGAACGCGCTCCGATAGTAGGGGGCCCCTCAAATGCGCTGGTAAAGATTTTTTTATTTAAAAAAAATATAAATCACCAACCACGCATGCTCAAGCGCAGAACTCTTTTTTGGTAGCATTAATTATAAATAAGTAGGCACAAGGTCTTACTTCTCTAATCTGTGGTGAGCCATGACAGACGACAAAGTACGAGTCGCAGGAAATGATTGGAGTAAATAGCCAATCTCTCATCCATACTAATATTATAAATGCGGAAGTGTGTCTGTCTGTCTGCTAGGTTTTCACGGCCCAACCGTTCAACCGATTTTGATGAAATTTGGTACAAAGTTAGCTTATATGCCGGGGAAGGACATAGGCTACTTTTCATTCCGGAAAATTGATGAGTTCCCACGGGATTTTTATAAACCTAAATCCACGCGTACGAAGTCGCGGGCATCAGCTAGTTGATCATAAATTTTACAGACCTCGTGTCGTACGACACAATGGAACCATGCAGCTATAGATAAGTGTATGAACAGACAATATAGGTCATAGCAACGGTTTCTGCGCACATCCATATATTTAAACTCACTCTGTGACTGAATAAGATATACCTAACTGTCATCATGATGATCAACCCATCGCCGGCTCACTACAGAGCACGGGTCTCCTCTTAGAGTGAGAAGGGTTTTGGCCTAAGTCTACCACGCTGGCCATGTACGGATTGGTAGACTTCACACACCTTTGAGAACATTATGGAGAACTCTTAGGCATGCAGGTTTCCTCACGATGTTTTCCTTCACCGTTAAAGCAAGTGATATTTAATTATTTAAAACGCACATAACTCCGAAAAGTTAGAGACGCGTGCCCGGGATCGAACCCCCGACCTCCGATTAGAGGGCGAACGTCCTAACCACTAGGCTATCACAGCTCCTAACTGTAAACTATTAGTTAATTAAGTACCTACTAAAGCCGCCAAGCGGCACGAAAATTGTAAAATTGTTTTTTTTGTGGAAACAAAAAATAAACTCTACAAGATAAACTGTCTATCTATTGAAGATGATGATGATGATTTGACGCAAACGACGACCTCCCTGGCGCAGTGGTGAGCGCTGTGGTCTTATTAGTGGGAGGTCCCGGGTTCGATTCCTGGCAGGGGTTTGGAATTTTATAATTTCTAAATTTCTGGTCTGGTCTGGTGGGAGGCTTCGGCTGTGGCTAGTTACCACCCTACTGGCAAAGCCGTGCCGCCAAGCGATTTAGCGTTCCGGTACGATGCCGTGTAGAAACCAAAGGGGTACGGGTTTAATAAAAACTGCCATATCCCTTCCAGGTTAGCCCGCTATCATCTTATACTGCATCATCACTTACCATCAGGTGAGATTGCAGTCAAGGGCTAACTTGTATCTGAATAATAAAAAATAAAAAAAAATAAAAAAACGAAGACTAACTAAACACAAATTGAGTGTAAATAAACGACGTATATGTATTAAGTCATAGCCGTTGTTACCTCCTATTCGGGAGGCGCACAGCCCCCGCGCTACACCGGTGCGGGCGAGCGCGGGTGACGTGCGGGTGTGCGGGGCGTCACCCCGTCTTATACCCCGATTGCCATCTCGACCCGTCGCGGACTATAGTTAGGTATAGGTAGACATCTACCCATTTCAAGTAAAAAAAAAGTAGAGCATACAAACAAAGAGTATTTGTTACCATAATTTTTTTTATCAATGAATAAATATTTTATAACGTTGGTGCTTATGTAATAAATAACAACGTATCGATAAACTCAAGGAAACGCAAGAATGACCCGACGGTGATAAAAACGGCTGAATGGAGCTAATAATGGAAATAACGTCATTTGTGTACGCAGAAATTACTATACAACACCCGTGACTTTGCTTGCACCATAGAGATCAATATATCGATCGATCTACTAGTTTTACATTTACACATCGATATAAAATGGCAGGATAAATGGTCAAGCGAACAAAATTTTTCACGGTTTAGAAACCAAATAAATCAGCGCCACCTCTTAGATAGGGGAAAAATCTGAAAACCGTGATTTTGTGGTTACATCACACAAAAACAAATTAAATTGTGGTCATGAACTAAAAATTAATATTTTCAATTTTAGATAACTATATCAAGTGGGGTATCATATGAAAGGGCTTCATCTGTGCATTCTAAAACAGATTTTAATTAATTTTTGTGCATCATAGTTTTTGAATTATCGTGCAAAATGTCGAAAAAATACGACTGTAGTACGGAACCCTCAATGCGCGAGCCTGACTCGCACTTGACCGGTTTTTCACATCTTTATCTCTCGAACGTTTCAGAATGAGGACATTAAAATGCATTGAACGGGTATAATTATCTCGTGATTGGGGAAACAATTGTAGTGATGGGCGATAATTGAGACCACACGGCGCGCCTTGATGTTCGCCGCGCGTGACCGATACTGTTGGTGTCACACTCACAACACTAGGGAGACCATTCTACGTGTTTCTATTTCATAGTGAATAATCATCTTCTAGACAAGCCAGCAGGTCTGATAGCAGCCAAGCGGTAGTCTATAAACTAAAAAAACCGGCCAAGTGCGAGTCAGGCTCAACGAGGGTTCCGTACTACAGTCGTATTTTTTCAACATTTTGCACGATAATTCAAAAATTATGATGCATAAAAATAAATAAAAATCTTTTTTAGAATGCACAAGTGAAGCCCTTTCATATGACACCCCACTTGATATAGTTATCTTACTTCGAAATTGAAAATACTAATTTTTAGTTCATGGCCACAATTTAATTTTTTTTGTGTGATGTAACCACAAATTCACGGTTTTCAGATTTTTCCCCTAATGTTTGCTAAAAAACCTACCTACCTGCGAAATTTCATAATTCTAGGTCAACGGGAAGTACCCTGTAGGTTTATTGACAGACCGACAGATAGACAGACAGATAGACAGACAGACTGACAGACAGACAGATAGACAGACAGACTGACAACAAAGTGATCCTATAAGGGTTCCGTTTTTCCTTTTGAGGTACGGAACCCTAAAAAACACACAGGGTAAAAATACAGTCAGATAATTTAAAAATTTACCAACTTATTTTAACGTTGGTAAATGTAGATTTGTTTTTAAAGAGTTAAAACTTACATAGTACCATAGATCAATTAGTGTGCCTCAAATGAACAATTTGTACCTGTAAAGAAAACTTCTGTTAAAAATTATTTTTATAATGGTAAAGTATGGTAAGAAAGCTCATAAGAAAGCTCAGAGTCACTCAGCGGGCGATGGAGAGAGCTATGCTTGGAGTTTCTTTACGTGATCAAATCAGAAATGAGGAGATCCGTAGGAGAACTAGAGTAACCGACATAGCTCAACGGGTTGCGAAGCTGAAGTGGCAATGGGCAGGGCATATAGTTCGTACAACCGATATACGTTGGGTTCCCAATGGCGAGCGCAGTCTTGGAAGACCCCCACTAGGTGGACGGACGACATCAGGCGATTCGCAGGGAGCCGCTGGATGACGGCGCAAGACGGAGGCGTGTGGAAGTCCCTACATTAAGAGACCTATGTCCAGCAGTGGACGTCTATCGGTTGATGATGATGATGAAAGTCTGGTAACACACTTATTTGACAGTTACGGAACAAAGTAATTTTTGATAATGATTTATGTGTCAACCGTCAGTTCTCAAGAGGCCCGAGTGCCTCATCTCAAGTGAAAAGTTAATCAATTGCTGTAAATTGCGATCATTAACGATCGTGACCCAGTGTAAAGGAATGCAGTAGTCAGACTTTAAATATTCTTGTGGTGAGCGGTACGGGGTTATTCAAGGGGCGGACCAACAAAACATGCAGGATTCCTCACGATGTTTTCCATCACCGTTAAAGCAAGTGATATTAGTTACTTAAAACGCAAACTCTGAAAAGTTACAGGTACGTGCCCGAGATCGAACCCGCGACCTCCGATTAGAAGGCGGACGTCCTAACCACTAGGTTATCACAGCTTACATTCAAAATGGTTAGTAAACTGAAAACAAACGCGGACATGGATTTTACGAATTTTTGAAGACCATCTATTTAAAGGCTCCTAAGAAATAGTTTATTTTTGACATAGTATTCATCCCAATTTATAATGGACAGTAAGTGATATACTGGTTAGCCTGCACTGTGGTAAGCGCTCATTAAACTTTATGTAGGCTAAGTATAAATAAATTAAGTTTAATTCCATCGCTAATAAAACTCATTTTATTATTATTGATTCTGCGCTATCGCTTTATCTGTAATTTGGTTCTCAACACGAAATATTATACAGTTTAGTTTTAACAACACAAAATTGGCAACAATATCAAATATGAGTAAGATCTGTAACTCAAATATGGTCTTGGACTGCAGTAATAAAATGACGTGATTTTTTGTAAAGTGGTAAGTAGTTTAGGGGGCTTGAATTCAATTATTATTAAAGAGAGTGATTAATATTTATACCCATGCCAAATTACAGGTTTCTAGCACTAATAGTCTCTGAGATTAACCGAGGACGGACGGACATGGCGAAACTATAAGGGTTCCTTGTTTACTACGGAACCCTAAAAAGAGACCTATGTGGACGTCTATAGATTGATAATAATGATGATGATGATGATAAAGTTTGAGTTGACTTTATTTCCAAACCCGTGTGGTCACACAACGCCATCTGTCGTTCCGCGCGGCGGAGCGGGTCGGTGACCGATTCATGGTATTTCTGATCGCCAAAATTGGACAACCAACTTTTAGGCAGTGGTCTGACCCCCGGCGAGAAAACGACTAACTATCGGCGATTTTCAATTTCAATTTCAATTTCAATTTTTATTTATTGCATTTCCATAACTCATTACATCATATTAAGCATGTATAAAGTATTATGGATACCCAGTTTGGGTGTCGCAATTTGGTCCTTAGACCTTGGTAGGGAGACCGATATTATTATTTATTTTTATGTTCGTCGTTTAGGAAATCATTTACGGCATAGTAGCCATTTGTGCTGTTTCCCCAGAGAATAACACCGTATCTCAAAAATGCGTAGCCATAAGCGTAATACGCGGCTAGTGCGGTTTTTAAGTTGGTAGTTCTTTTTAGTTCTCTGAGTCCATATATAAATTTAGATAGCTTTGTTTTTGTTTTTTCGATATCGGTTACGGGTTTCTCTCTCAAGAAACGCACAATAAATGTACATTCCGTGTAAACGAAAGAGATGCATGCAGGTATCAAAAGTTGCTCTCTGCCTGTTCACACTGCCGGCGACGGCGACGAGCTTTCAAAAATAAACTCGCTCAGCGATATTCGTACCTACAGCGATGCTCGCTCGCTTGAACACGTGTAACGCGCGCGCTGGTTTGCACAGGACTGATACATATTAATCTATGGGACTGAGCGACCGCAGGCGAATGGCGCGAGTAATCGCTCGTCGCACTTGCACACTCGCTTATAGCCCGGCGACAAAACTATCGAAACTACACACTCGCTTCCCGCTGATCGCCAACTTGTTTAAGTTTCTAGTTCAACTCGTTTCTCGTTCATCGTCAGCGGTCGGACCACTGCCTTAGGCTGTGTTTAAGTTTTTATAAAGTTTACCTACCTACTCCATTTTCATCAACTTTCGAACCGAAAAATATTCTTAGAAAACAGCTTTTAACCGGAAACGTTATGACGACCTCCTTGAGGTAGTGGAAAGCTCTGGGTCTTACTAGTGGGAGGTCCCAGGTTCGATTCCCGGCAGCGGTTTGGGATTTTATAATTTCTAAATTTCTGGTCTGGTGGAAGGCTTCGGCCGTGGCTAGTTACCACCCTACCGGCAAAGTTGTGCCGCCAAGCGATTTAGCGTTCCGGTACGATGCCGTGTAGAAACCAAAAGGGCATGGGTTTAATAAAAACTGCCATACTCCTTCCAGGTTAGCCCGCTTCGATCTTAGACTGCATCGTCACTTATTAGTTATTAAAATAAACAGAAATTAGGTAGTATAGGTAAGCTGTGATAGCCTAGTAGTCAGGACGTCCGCCTTCTAATCGGAGGTCGGGGGTTCGATCCCGAGCACGCACTAACTTTTCGGAGTTATGTGCGTTTTAATTAATTAAATATCACTCGCTTTAACGGTGAAGGAAAACATCGTGAGGAAACCTGCGTGCCTGAGAGTTCTCCATAATGTTCTCAAAGGTGTGTGAAGTCTACCAATCCGCACATGGCCAGCGTGGTATACTATGTCCAAAACCCTTCTCACTCTGAGAGGAGACCTGTGCTTTGTAATGAGCCGGTGATGGGTTGATCATGATGATGATGAGGTATATATGAACTACATTTTAATAAGAAAGATGTTATCTATTTTCCACCTACCTATTATGTAGTCTCACAGTGGCGTGCACAGGATTTCAAGTCAGGGTATGCATTTAGGTATGAACTTATTTTCCGGCAGGTTTGAATGAAAAATAAGCATTGGATTTTTTTCAACGAGGGTAAGCAGTGCGTTTATGCCTCTATGAGCTGCACGCCACTGGTCTCAGCACGTAATTGTAGGTCAACCTAACGCAGACCGTAGCAACGAAATACGTGGGAAGTTGCATATAAATATAGCTTTTCGGCACAATCCAGCTATTTATCACAACCACTGCAGAGCCAATGACCTAGATATTACTCTAGCTGCATTCTAGACAAATTTGAGTCTAGATAATATACATAATATATACTGGATGTTACCCGCGACTTCGGGTAAGTAAATTTTAAACCACTTTTAACGCCACGCACCTCTAACTTTTCGGAGTTATGAGCGTTTTAATTAATTAAATATCAAAACATCGTGAGGAAACCTGCATGCCTGAGAGTTCTCCATAATGTTCTCAAAGGTGTGTGAAGTCTACCAATCCGCACATGGCCAGCGTGGTAGACTATGTCCAAAATCCTTCTCACTCTGAGAGGAGACCCGTGCTCTGTAGTGAGCCGGTGATGGGTTGATCATGATGATGAATAACGCCACTAAAGTATTTGGCGCAGTCACTTTTTGGTAGGATCACGGGTTA
Source organism: Maniola hyperantus (assembly GCF_902806685.2). Lineage (NCBI taxonomy): Eukaryota > Metazoa > Arthropoda > Insecta > Lepidoptera > Nymphalidae > Maniola > Maniola hyperantus. The sequence continues at coordinate 223,878 of NC_048560.1, read as the reverse complement.
GTTCGTACTTACACTTTTTGGTAGGATCTTCACGGGTTAATTCATAGATACAATTTTTGGTAGGATCTTCACGGGTTAATTCATAGATACAATTTTTGGTAGGATCTTTACGGGTTAATTCGTACTTACACTTTTTGGTAGGATCTTCACGGGTTAATTCATAGATACAATTTTTGGTAGGATCTTTACGGGTTCATTCGTACTTACACTTTTTGGTAGGATCTTCACGGGTTAATTCATAGATACAATTTTTGGTAGGATCTTTACGGGTTAGTTCGTACTTACACTTTTTGGTAGGATCTTCACGGGTTAATTCATAGATACAATGTTTGGTAGGATCTTTACGGGTTAGTTCGTACTTACACTTTTTGGTAGGATCTTCACGGGTTAATTCATAGATACAATGTTTGGTAGGATCTTTACGGGTTAGTTCGTACTTACACTTTTTGGTAGGATCTTCACGGGTTAATTCGTACACTATCAGGTGAAACAAGCGGAAGCACTACAACTTTATCTATCAACAACATTTTACTGAACTCATGTACACATTTAAAAGTGTTACATTACATATATCACAACCTGTTTTCACCTCAACGCAATTGAAAAACATCGATTTAAATAAACCAGGTCGATAAATAAACTAGAAACCCGATTATTCGGGTTTTAGATCACGCTGTAACGTATTACTTTGGGAAACATTTGCATTTAACTACAGGAGATTGGTAATAAATCAATGATGTAAAAAAAACATACCTAATCACTACCCCTATTATAATTAATGTGAAAGTGTGTTTGTTTGTTGGTTTGTCCTTCAATCACGTCGCAACGGAGAAACGGATCGACGTGATTTTTGCATGGGTATAGTTTAAGACCTGGAAAGGGACATAGGCTACTTTTTATCCCGGAAAAATCCAGATGGGATTTTTAAAAACCTAAATCCACGCGTATGAAGTCGCGGGCATCAGCTAGTATCTAAATATATAAAAGGGAAAGGTTAATTGATTGACTGATTGATCTATCAACATACAGCTCTAACTACTGCACAGATCGGGCGAGCAAGGTGGTAAACACCTTAGGATTGAATTTTCAAAAATCCTTTCTTAGCTGTGTCCACGTCATAATAGCAGATAGCATGTCAGCCTTATCCGTCCAGTAGTTTGACCTGATCTTTGATAGATCAGTTACTCAGTCAGTTTGTACTTTTATATATTTAGAAGAGGTACATTTGATGAAAAACAGAAGTACATGCTAAATATGATAATAAGCAGCTCTTCAGACCTTTTATACCTTTTTTGATGATTACCAAACGAAATTAATGTTTTCACTAACATTGTGAAAGGGGGAAAAGGGCCGAATTGTTGAATAGAATATATTTGAATGTATTTTAACTATTTTCGCTCTATTGCGCAGGCCCATTGTCCGAAGTTAATAGCGTGGTAAATGTGGACACATTATTGTACTTTGGTAATAGGGTGACCACGATTCTTAAGCGCAACGCGCGCCGGTTAGACAGAGTGAACGGGAAACGAGACGAAGCGTCTCGTTCTTAGTAAAAAAGTACGCGTCGAATTAATCGCAAAAAAAACCTGCTGCTTGATTGCGGTAGAATGACAGCTACAATGTCACGATCGCAATCATCTCCGATTGGTTATTGGCTCCCTATTAGCTACAATGCATTGTTGCAACCAGAATCGCACAAATTCAGCTAATCACAACAATTATTGAGACTGTAATAATGATTAATGCAGGTTTTACGAAATTGACCTACTGCTTTCTTTGAAGTCGGTTAAAGAGACTCAACTGAAACTCCGCCGGGATGCAGTAAGACGAAGTTTGAGTTATATTTTAATGTAGATAACGGGTACATACCATGAGTCCCGTTGTGACCACGACCCGTGAGATTGGGTTGACATATTGACAAATAAAAACATCAAATTTTTTTTTTTTTTTAATACAATAAAACTTAAAGCTAGCCTTATCTAATTACTATATAAATCATGACCGCGTGGAATGGTGCCAAGAATACTGGCTGCATTTCCGCGCTGGACAGCCAGGCTGATCCGCTGCGCAAAAAATGAGCCAGCCCTTCTGTCACCAGTTGAGGCTATTAATCGCGGTAATTGTAATTAAATTTATTAAAATTAATTGTAGTATGTATCTGTTATATCTACATTAAAATATGTCGGTCAACCACAAAATAAGCTTAAAATCAAAAGTTTTAGTTGTTACCAAGAAGGACTCCGCGCCGCGCATTAGCTCTACTGGTGTGCGTTGCGCTTAACTCCTTTACACTGCATCATCAGCTACTTACATCAAGCGAGATCGTAATTCCATCGTGAACTGCTCAAATTAGTTCTATTTCGATAACGAAACTGAATTCTTTTTGTTAAGTGTTCAAGAGAAACGAACCAGAAAAACTATCCGTATTCCGCACCATTATTAAAAGAAAAATATTACTCTAAAGGCGTTCACACACAGCACTGACAAATCGCTGCGATTGTTTTACTTACTTTATTTATCACAGTTTCATGCTAAAGGAACTGGAACACCACCGCACTATTAACTGAAGAAAACCCCTATTATTAGGCAATTAATTATTGGGGTCATGACATTCAGCAATGAGGAATACGATTCAGAGAGAGTTATAATAATATTATCCATACTGATCTATATAGTTATGTATGTAAAAGGAAAAGCTGACTGACTGACTGACTGATTGATCTATCAACGCTCAGCTCAAACTACTGGACCAATCGGGCTTAAATTTGGCATACCGATAGTTATTATGACGTAGACATCCGCTACGAAAGGATTTTTAAAAATTCAATCCCTATTGGGGTAAAATAGGGGTTCGAAATTTGTGTAGTCCACGTGGACGAAGCATAAGCTAATATAAATGAAATTGCGAAAGTGTGTCTGTCTGTCTGCTTGCTTTTCATGGCCTATTCGTTTGACCGATTATGACGAACTTTGGTAGAGCAGTAGCTTGCATCCCGGGGATGGGCATATACTACTTTTGTTTCGGAAAATCAAAGAGTTTCGACAGGATTTTTAAAAACCTAAATCCACGCGGACGAATTCGTGGACATCACCTAACTAATAATTTAAAATCAAATCAAATCACAATACTTTTTATTTAAACAAACTTTTTAAAGTACTTTTGAATCGTCAATGCATCTACCAATGGTTCGGAATGCCCTTCCTACCGAAAAGAAGAAACTCAGCGGTTGCTCTTTTCAAAGATTTGATATTATGCCACATTGTATAAAAATAATTGCCGTCCCACGCATTGGTGGAGTGAGCTGCAGATCAGGAATTTGTTAGTCGGCCCCTAGAATAACCCCAAATTTTAATCTAGTGGGAACACCGTCGAAGGGAGTTGGTTCCACAGTTTGCGATTTCAGCAGCGATTTTTCCAAAAAATCTGAACTGGCCTTACATTTCCGGATTGCGCAATGTATGGAGAGGCGCCAAAACTGTGTTATGCAAGGAGTGATGCATTCTGTGTTCGCATAATTGATTCTGAATGTCTTTCTGGAATCGCTGGATCGGAATTTACACTAAATAAATATCTGTTGCCAGCGATGACATGTGGACCCGAGACATGGTCGCTAACTATGGGCCTCATAAGAAAGCTCAGAGTCACGCAGCGGGCGATGGAGAGAGCTATGTGCGGAGTTTCTCTACGTGATCAATAAAGAAATGAGGAGATCCGTAGGAGAACTAGAGTAACCGACATAGCTCAACGGGTTGCGCAGCTGAAGTGGCAATGGGCAGGGCACATAGTTCGAAAACCCGATAGACGTTGGGGTCCTAATTACACTAAAGTCGTCTGTCCGGTAGACATTGATATTTTTATGACGAAAACCATGCATCAATAACAAGTACCTAATATCTATCAAAGTACCTTATTTCTTTAGAAAGAGACAATAGATCAAAGGGCAGGCCGGCCGCCGGACCGACGAGATGGTATCGAGTTCGTGGTAACATTGGTATGTTTTTAGGGTTCCGTACCTCAAAAGGAAAAACGAAACCCTTATAGGATCACTTTGTTGTCTGTCTGTCTGTCTGTCTGTTCGTCTGCCTGTCAAGAAACCTACAGGGTACTTCCCGTTGACCTAGAATCATGAAATTTGATAGGTAGGTGGGTCTTATAGCTGGTATTAGGGGAAAAATCTGAAAACCGTGAATTTGTGGTTATATCACACAAAAAAAATTCAATTGTGGTCATGAACTAAAATTAGTATTTTAAATTTTCTAAGTAAGATAACTATATCAAATGGGGTATCATATGAAAGGTCTTCACCTGTGATTTCTAAATCAGATTTTTATTTATTTTTATGTATCATAGTTTTTGAATTATCCTGTAAAATGTCGAAAAAATACGACTGTAGTACGGAACCCTCATTGCGCGAGCCTGACTCGCACTTGGCCGGTTTTTGTCTGTGGTCTGCCGCTGGTGTGTGCGTGATGACGCGTACATTTTTTAAGGGCTTTAACCACAGCTAATCTTAGGGCACTACTCGTTGATGTTGGAATCCCCCTGCACTACTCAAGCAGTCGCGCCACCAACAAAATAGTAGTGCGCTAGAACCATGTCTCATTAACATCGAAATGACGTCATTTTGACGTCAGCCGAAATAAAAATATACCATCAGCTCGAAACTTCAGTCTAGTCTAGTGCTGACGTTACTAAAATGGCGGCCACGCGCGCTTTAGCAATTTACGGGACTTATACTGCCTTTCATGATTCTAGATCAACGGGTAGAGGCCTTGGAAAAGCCTACCTGCCAAACTTCACGATTCTAGATCAACGGAAAGTACCTACCTACTCTATATAGGTTTTCTTAACACACATGACGGACAGACAGACAACAAAGTGATCCTATAAGGGTTTATTTTTTATTTTGAGGTACGGAACCCTAAAAATCATAACAAAATTATAACCAAATCATTCCATGATTGAAGAATGATAGTTCAAAAGGTGATTTCGATTACTCGCTTCGGCCAAACGATGTGATTATAATATGGAAAGTGATTAACATACTAACCTATTCATTCGTCAATGATTGAGTGATTAAACTATACTTATTTAAGTTTATTTTGAAGGAAATGGATTAAGATTGAAGCTGTGATAGCCTAGTGGTTAGGACGTCCGCCTTTTAATCGGAGGTCGGGGGTTCGATCCCGGGCACGCACCTCTAACTTTTCGTTAACTTTGTGTTAACGGTGAAGGAAAACATCGTTAGGAAACCTGCATGCCTGAGAGTTCTCCATAATGTTCTCAAAGGTGTGTGAAGTCTGCCAGTCCACTTGGCCAGCGTGGTAGACTATAGCCAAACCCTTCTCATTTTGAGAGGATTATGTGCTTTACGTAGGTAGGTACTTAGTTTGAAAAACCTCCCTGGCGCAGTGGTAAGCGCTGTGGTCTTATTAGTGGGAGGGCACGGGTTTGATTCCCGGCAGGGGTTTGGAATTTATAATTTCTGGTCTGGTCTGGTGGGAGGCTTCGGCCGTGGCTAGTTACCACCCTATCGGCAAAACCGTGCCGCCAAGTGATTTAGCGATTTTAGATGCCGTGTAGAAATCAAAAGGGGATTATTAAAAACTGCCATACCCCTTCCAGGTTAGCCCGCTTCCATCTTAGACTGCATCTTCACTTACCACCAGGTGAGATTGCAGTCAAGGGCTAACTTGTATCTGAATTAAAAAAAAAATAGTTGCTATCAATTTCAAACATTTTCGTATTGAATGCCACTTAGCAGTGAAACGTAAATTACATAATTCTACGTGATACCATAAATAGTGTACTATTAAACCTAAAACCCCATGGTTTATGGTGGGTCCCTTATACAGGTTTACTGCGCGTAGGCGATCGGGTTCTAACAGGAGCTATTACCATTGGTAGAGGTACCTACCAGTGGCGTGCAGCTCATAGAAGCATAAACGCACTGCTTACCCTCATTGTAATGAATCAATGCTTATTTTTAACCGACTTCAAAAAAAGGAGGAGGTTCTCAATTCGTCGGAATCTTTTTTTATTTTTTTATTTTTTATGTATGTTCCCCGATTACTCGAAAACGCCTGTACCGATTTTGAAAATACTTTTTTTGTTTGAAAGGGTATACTTCAAAGTTGGTCCCATTTCAATTTGGTGAAGATCTGATGAACATCTTCGAAGATAGATACTGGAACTCCTCAACGGATAAGAGTAAATTGCTCGCGATCAGTGTAATAGCTTAGTAAACAGTAGATTTTTAACCAGTCATAGCATAATTCCATGGGGCCACTAAAAATTGTGAAATAAAAAATTTTTACAGAAAAAAATAAAAACCGACTTCGTTACATAAACACTAAAAATTGAAAAATAATTTACCACCGGCACCGACCCCAAAAAATATTATTATGGAACTATATTAACTCTTGTATACATAATATATTCGGTAATAAATTAAATTATTTTTAAATTTTTAGTGTTTATTTATTATAACCTGCTGTAAAATAAGTTCATACCTAAATGCATACCCTGGCTTGAACTCCTGTGCACGCCACTGGTACCTACCATACAAATGTGCTTATACCGGACTAGCTATGCTGGCGACTTTGTCCGTGTGGACTACAAAAAAAACCCCTGTTTTACCCCCTTAGGGGATGAATTTTGTAAAATCCTTTCTTAGCGGATGTCTATCTCATAATAGCTATCTGCATGCCAAACGGCCCAATCCGTTAAGTAGTTTCAGCTGTGCGTTGATAGATCAGTCAGTCAGTCAGTCAGTCAGTCACCTTTTCCTTTTATATATTTAGATGACTAGCTGATGCCCGCGACTTAGATCGGGTGGAATTAGATTTTAAAAAATCCCGTGGCAACTCTTTGATTTTCCGGGATAAAAAGTAGCCTATGTCACTCTCCAGGTCTTCAACTACTTATATCCATACACGTCAATCCGTTACTCCGTTGCGACTGATTGAAGGACAAACCAAAAAACCAACAAAAAATAAAAGTGATAATATGGGTAGTGATTTTCAATTTTAAAAAAGTCGGCTTTAAAAGAAAAAAAATATATATATTTTTTTTAAATATGTGACAGTTGTACAGAAAAAATACCTAAGATTATATTTAACGAATTTTTTGAATACAAGGTATAAAATATTATACAATTTATAATAGATAATTACTTGAAGATGGAAACAAATAAACTATTAATAAACTTAAATCTAAAAAAAAAGAAAACAATATTAAATTAAAACTAAAATAAATTAAATTAAATCTAAAACCTCATCGAGACCACCGCAGCGAGGCATTGTACCCAAGATGCTGGCAGCATTACCCCTTTGGATGGCCAAACTAATTCTTTGGCCAAGGTAGCTGCCAGCTCTCGGGTCCCCGGTTGACTCGATAACTCTTTTCGCAATTTCTTCAAAAAGAGCTCGAGCCCCCGGGCCCCACGGCCCCAAGGTCTCCACACCAAAAGGCACGAATACGAAGCTCCCATCGAGGTTTTCATATTTGCGCCTTTTGGCCTGTTCGGCGCTGATGGCCGCTGCACCCGCCATAGAGGAGGTCGCCTGAATGTGGGATGCAGCTAAAGTGTCTACACAAGTTGCATCCCAAACAAGCGAGTAACAACAAATACCTAAGTAGGTACATTTTCTCTTAAATTGAATTGTCAGAAGTATAGATTGCGTTATCTAGTTTATCGTGTTATAATGCGTGTTCCACACTTCATAAAGAGCCTCTATCGGCTAAATAAGCCCATTAATACACTTGAGAAGAACCTTTGTCTTGGTCCTTTGGGAGAATTGATGTCTCTTGTCGCATGTTGTAGGTCAAGTGAAAATTAAAGCATAACGTTAAAATCACTTTTTTTTTTTAATAGATATAGCGAGCAAACGAGCAGGCGGGTCACCTGATGTTAAGTGATTACCGCCGCCCATGAACATTTGCAGCACCAGAGGAGCCGCCGATGCGTTGCCGGCCTTTTAGGAATTTGTTGGTCCACCCCTTGAATAACCCCATGTTATAATCTAGTGGGAGCACTCCGATGGGAGTTGGTTCCACAGTTTGCACGTGCGTGGAAAGAAGGATCTGGCGCAGCGGACGGTCGAAGTGCACCAGACACCCAGATGGTGAGGGTGAAATTCCTTACGGTGGCGCGCGGTGCGGTTGTAGAAAAAAGAGGGTGGAATGAGGTCACTACCCATATTATAAATGCGAAAGTGTGTTTGTTTGTTGGTTTGTCCTTCAATCACGTCGGCCTCTTTATTAGGATGTCGAGGGTTCATGCGTTTGTGCGTTAGGAGTTATGTGCGTTTAATATAATTAAATAGGTACCTACCTATGTCTTGCTGTAACGGTAAAGGAAAGCACCGTGCGGAAACCCCTGAGAAAATTGAAAATATTTGTCGTTTACGCATTAATCGCTATCCGCTCGTGTGGTTGCAGCGTGACGTTAATAATTAATTATGTTAAAAATAAATAAAATCAGGATTTTTTAATTATTCTCTTTAAATAATGAATTCTAGCCCCATAAACTAACACTATACAAAAAATCACATCATTTAATTACTACAATCCAAGACCCTATTAAAATACCTAACAGATAGCCAGTGTTTTCGAAAAACTATTAATTACTTTGAATAGGTGTGTAATAATAATAAGCAAATAACCTACTTTGAGTTTGCAACAATTTGAGTTACCCATCCGTATCTAAAGGTAACTCATAAGTATTGTTGCCAATTTTGTACCTACTCCTACCTTCATCTATTCATATATGAATAGGTAGCAAAAATCACAGCTAACCGTTGCCCTGTCTGTCTGTCTGCCTACCTGGCGAATTCGCAGAAATTACTACCTTTATCAATGTAGGTAGGTAGGTACCATTGCTTCTTGTTAAGTTATATTTTTTAGAGTGGTATACCTCAAAAGGAAAAACGGAACTCTTATAGGATCACTTCGATGTCGGTCTGTCTGTCAAGAAACCTACAGGGTAGGTACTTTCCGTTGACCTAGATTCATGAAATTTGGCAGGTAGGTAGGTCTTATAGCGGACATTAGGGGAAAAATTTGAAAATCGTGAATTTGTGGTTATATCATGAAAAAAATTAAAATGTTTTCATGTACAAATAATTATTATTTTCAATTTTCAAAGTAAGATTACTATATCAAGTGGAGTATCTTATGAAAGAGATCTCTCTCAGGAATGAATCTGAAAACTGTAAATTTGTGGTTTCATCACAAGAAAAAAATTAAAATGTGTTCATGAACAAATATTGCTGTTTTCAACTTTCAAAGTAAAATAAGAATTACTATATCATATTATGAAAGAACTTTACCTGTACATTCTAAAACAGATTTTTATTTATTTTTATGCATAATAAGTTTTTAATTTATCGTGCGAAAGGTCGGAGAAATACGACTGTAGCACGGAACCTTCGGTGCGCGAGTCTCACTCGCACTTGGCCGGTTTTTTTTCGCTTCAATGGAATTGCATTTTATCAGTGTAGTAGCACACAGTAGAGTGATAAATTGATAAACTTTAACATTCATTTCTTGTTTTTAATTTCTGCAATCAACTTGTTGAAAATGTTTTCTTATTTTAGCACTAGCTTATGCCCGCAGCTTCGTCCGCGTGGACGACACAAATTTCAAACCCCTATTTCACCCCCAAGGGGTGGAATTTTTAAAAATCCTTTCTTAGTGGATGTCTACGCCATAATAGCTACCTGCATGCCAAATTTCAGCCCGATCCGTCCAGTAGTTTGAGCTGTGCGTTGATAGATCAGTCAGTCGACTTTTCCTTTCATACTATAGGTATATAGACATAGATTAATTCCAGAGATTTGGATGACTCTCTCTTCTCTTCTTCGCTATCGTTACGTTATTGAAAGAGCTGTCGTAGTCGTCACTGCAGTCTCCATTCCTCTCTGATGGCTACCTTCCTTGCGCACTCATATAAGGGGACGTCCATCGCAGACCGCAGTCCTCACGAAGTCCGTCCATCTAATGAGATGGACGGACTTCGTGAGGACTGCGGACTCACTGACTCAACTAAGATCAATGGATCTTAGTTGAGTCAGTGAGTGTCTTTTCACTTTTGTCTATTGTGGAATGTTATAGAAAGTAAATAATAAACAAAAGATCGTGACCGTCCGTCAGTTTTATCCATCGATGTATAGTTTTATCACAACACCAGTAGACTCGATATTTCATAGTTTTTGTAACAACATAACTAACGCGTGAGTCGCCATAAAAATATTAAAAACAACATCGTTCCCGCCCATACGAACATATCTCACCCATGGGCCATGGGTGCTGGTACAGATGTGGGTAAAAGTGCTTTACATTTATATTTGTAACCATAAAACTGCCATTTCTTGTAACTGTGGGCAGCTTATCTGGTGGGCAGTTATTGATGCAATCAATACCATATAAGTCATAAGTATAACACATTAATTCCATCAACAGACACCTTAGAGTATATACATAACTAGCTTATGCTCGCGACTTCGTCCGCGTGAACTACACAAATTTCATACCCCTATTTCACCCCCTTAGGGGTTGAATTTTCAAAAATCCTTTCTTAGCGGATGCCTATGTCATAATAGCTACCTGCAAGCCAAATTTCAGCCCGATCTGTCCAGTAGTTTGAGCTGTGCGTTGATAGATCAGTCAGTCAGTCAGTCAGTCACCTTTTTCTAGAAGAAGAAGACTAATAGAGCGCTTACAAAGCTTATGAGGCATTATACGAATAGACACTGATTTGTGAATGTAGGTATCTGTAAAAAAGTTCTGCGTCATGCACTGATTCCAACGAGATGCTATATCGATGGATCCGATCCTGGACGAGCCACCTACCTACCGAGATAATATCAACCGATACACGTCCACTGCTGGACATAGGCAGAGTGAACTAGAGTGAGGGGACTCTCGGTTTGATCCTGAATCGACGATATATCAAATATTAGGATATGGGCATATGGGTGACGTGAAATTAAAGTAAAATAGGCGATTCATAGGCTACCAGTGACGTCGAAGTTCCCTGACTGTTGTGAACTGTGACATAGATCTCTCGTTGTAGTGATGCTGATATTCCCTTCATCATCGTCACGAATCACGAGCAACCCATCTCCGGCGCACTACTGACCACGGCTCTCCTCTCAGAAAGACCATAGTCTGCCACGCTGGCAGATTGGCAGACTTCGCACACTTTTGAGAACATTTTGGAGAACTCACAGGCATGTAGGTTTCCTCACGATTATTTATTTAATTGTTTAAAACGCACATAACTCCGATAAGTTAGAGGGAAGGGATCCCCCGAATAGGAAGCGTTTACCAAGGCTATCATAGGAATAACATGTTGATCATAGTAATTTAACACCTAAGCTTAAAATGCCGACATAAGAGTTTATATTACAATTTACAAGTAGATAAACGAATCTGTTTTCATAGAACTATGTAACTCAATAGTCAAACAAACATCGTGGTATGTCTGCGTGAGATAAAATATTCATATGATTCATACTTGAAAATATCTGGTTGTTTATGTTCTGTTCTGTTCATCTTTAAATTACGTTTGACATTGAAAAGTTAGCTAACCATGTTTCTGTTTGACAGCAATCTCATGAGATGGTTAGTGACGTATGTTATAATAAACTAACAGACTTTCGTATTTATAAAAAGTTTTTTAATTCTTTTTTTTTACTTTTATCCTTTAATCCATACTAATATTATAAATGCGAAAGTGTGTGTGTCTGTCTGTCAGTCCATCTGTCTGTCTGTCCGTCTATCTGTCTGCTAGCTTTTGACGGCCCATCCGTGTAACCGATTTCGATGAAATTTGGTATAGAGATAGCTTACATCCCGGGGAAGGACATAGGCTACTTTTTATCCGGGAAAATCAAAGAGTTCTCACGGGATTTTAAAAACCTAAATTCACGCGGACGGAGTCGCGGGCAACATCTAGTTTTAGAATATATTCAGCCCTATCGTATAAAAAACCCGGCAAGTGCGAGTCAGGCTCGCGCTAAGAGGGTTCCGTACTACAGTCATATTTTTTCGACATTTTGCATGATAATTCAAAAACTATAAATTCACGGTTTTCTGATATTTCCCCTAATGTCTGCTATGAGACCTACCTACCTGCCAAATTTCATGATTCTAGGTCAACGGGAAGTACCCTATAGGTTTCTTGACAGACAGACAGACAGACAACAAAGTGATCTTATAAGGGTTCCGTTTTTCCTTTTGAGGTACGGAACCCTAAAAATACACACGAAAGTAGGTATAGGTAACAAAAATTAGACAACGTTGATATGGCTAAGGTTTTGAAATAGTCATCTTCTAGGTAAACGCGTCCCATCTTGGGCTACATCATCACTTTCCATCAGGTGTGATTGTGGTCAAGCATTTGCCTAATGAATAAAAAAAACATATTTAATTTTATTTTTCAACAAAATAGCCATTCTAGTGATACCCCATACTTTCAAAACTGTTCAGGCATTTAGAAGTTATGGTGGAATAAAGAAACTCACATACATACATGAACCCTGAAACCATTACACACCTTTTTACACAGTCGTGTAAAAATTGTAGATTTTTAAGTACAGTAGCCGGTAAGAAATATTGTACATCGACCTTTAGAATGAGATTTCGGCTTTGTAGAGCGTTGCCTCTGTCACTCATACTTATGAAACGTTTTGTCGGTCTCAACGACAGAGACAACACTCTACGAAACCGCTATCTTAAATATATAAAACGAAAAAGTGACTGATTGACTCACTGACTGATCTATCAACGCACAGCTCAAACTACTGGACGGATCGGGCTGAAATTTGGCATGCAGATAGTTATTATGACGTAGATATCCGCTAAGAAAGGTTTTTGAAAATTCGACCCCTAAGGGGGTATAATAGAGATTCGAAATTTATGTAGTCCACGCGGACGAAGTCGCGGGCATAAGCTAGTCTCTTTCTAAAAGTCGATGTACAATATTTCCTGTCGGATATTTTAACTATTTTTGTGCGCGACTACTCTCACGCCCTGGTGGTCCTAACCCCATATAATTTGTAATTTGTACCCGTAGTACAAGATTTTACGTCTCACCAAACGAAACCAAATTCGAGAGTCGAAATACTTCCGCGTTACAGTAAACTGGATCTTAAGAGCCTTGTTTTAAAGCTCACGTTTGTCTACACTTCTACAGCCAGCGCTCCAAGCGGAAACATTGCAAAATTAAAATCAGTGGCATTGAATATTTGACTTCAATTCAAGGCTGTTTCGGTCCATTTTACTGTAACTCGGAAGTATTTCGACTCTCGAATTTGGTTTCGTTTGGTGAGACGTAAAATCTTGTACTACGGGTATTGGACTCATTACGGTGTACCGTCACGGTCGAACGGGGCGTATTGATGTACCTTCAGACCGACACACAAACGTCAAATGTCTTTTTGATACGGGTATTATATTATACAAACCATATGAATGGTCAGCGTTGGCCTAAACCCATATTAAAAACCGGCCACGTGGGAGTCCGGCTCGCGCACTGAGAGTTCCGTACTACAAGTCGTAATTTTACGACATTTTGCGCAATAAATCAAAAACAATGATGCATAAAAATAAATAAAAATCTGCTTTTGAATGTACAGGTAAAGCCCTTTCATATGATACCCCACTTGGTATAGTTATCTCACTTTGAAAGTTGAAAATAGCAATATTTGTTCATGAACACATTTTAATTTTTGAATTCAGAAATCCACGGTTTTTAGATTTTTTCCCTCATGTCTGCTATAAGACCTACCTTCCTGCCAAATTTCATGATTCTAGGTCAACGGGAAGTACCCTATAGGTTTCTTGACATACAGACAGACAGACAACAAAGTAATCCTATAAGGGAAAGGGTTCCGTTTTCCTTTTGAGGTACGGAACCCTTTAAACTAGATAGTTAACCCGCCTCTGCTTTGCATGGGTGGCTTACCAATTCGATAGACAATATAATATCCCGCCAAAAACATAATGGTTGCCAAGACTCACAAGTTCATAATGCTTTCACTGTTAAAGATTTCCTAATTTTTCCGTTGTTTATATGAAACAAGCATATTCCCGCGACTTCGGCCGCGTGGACTACACAAATTTCGAACCCCTTTTTTGCCCCCTTAAGGCTTGAATTTTCAAAAATCCTTTCTTAGCAGATGCATCCATCATTTAATAAAATATGTAGCTTTCTAGCGTCATCCGGACCGAAGCTATGACGATTTGAAAATACGACAAAACGCTTCCAGAAAAGATAGGTAGGTAATAGGTATAGTATAATGCATGAACTTTTAAGCCATTTTAACTATCTGTGTCAACGTTATCTCAAAAGTACAATTTTAGTCCTTACTAGCTTATGCTCGCGACTTCGTCCGCGTGGACTACACAAATTTCAAACCCCTATTTCACCCCCTTAGGGGTTGAATTTTTTAAAAAATCCTTTCTTAGCGGATGCCTACGTCATAATAGCTATCTGCATGCCAAATTTCAGCCCGATCCGTCCAGTAGTTTGAGCTGTGCGTTGATAGATCAGTCAGTCAGTCAGTCAGTCACCTTTTCCTTTTATATATTTAGATTTTAAAGGTGAAGGCAAAGCCGTGCCGCCAAGCGATTTAGCGTTCCGGTACGATGCCGTGTAGAAACCAAAGGGGTATGGGTTTAATAAAAACTGCCATACCCCTTCCAGGTTAGCCCGCTATCATCTTAGACTGCATCATCACTTACCACCAGGTGAGATTGCAGTCAAGGGCTAACTTGTATCTGAATAAAAAAAATAAAAAAAAGTATATAATCTATAATAAATATTAATCTATGGGTGAATCGTACTTTTGACATGACAGTTGACACATAGCGAGTGAGTTCTCGTTTTAGTGCCCCGTCTCGTGGCCCCGTCCTTTAGTTTGGCTCGTCTTGGTGGGGACACTAACGAACGTGCCCCCTGATACCTCCCTCCCATACCCCGATTGCCATCTCGACCTGTCGCGTACTATACCTCTTCATATCTCTAAAATATCGTTATGTTACAGTCCATTTCATAAAGTTAGCATAATTCGATACGCCCAGCAATTTAGTCTGCCTATCGGCTATAGGCTATGGGTACCACTTTAACCTTCCACCGAACTGGGTCACCGCGCCGGTACATTAAACAAACCATTATGGCGATTTGTTTACAATATCATAGTCAAGGATTCCCGCAGCATTTTCGTCGGAATTGTTTCATACATTTCATATTTAAAATCATGGTCGACCCAGGTTTCCTCACGATCAATGTTTTCCTTCACCGTTAAAGCAAGTGATAAATTAACTCTGACAAGTTAGAGGTGCGTGAGGTGCCCCCCCCCCCCCCCCACATACCCCGGTTGCTATCTCAACCTGTCGCGGACTATTCCTACCTAAGCTACCTACTAAAGATGGGCGTTATTGGCTATTTACGGCAACGGTTAATCAACAGTTACTTAGTTTCAATACCGATATTGTTAACCGTTGCCGAATATCGGTATCAGAGTTGTGTTTCAACTAATTTAATATGCGCAACGCGCAGCGGTTTCCGTAGTAGTAACTAAGCAAGCTGCCGTATCAATACCGTCTGTATAGCTAGCGCGCGCATATTCACTAAAATAAAACCAATTTTACTTTCATGAATATCGTGAAGTAATCACAACCTTAAGTTCATAGCAGTAAAGTTTAATTTGATCATTGACATAGGTCAAACTATAGTGGACGCCTGCACGAATAGTTTGCCACAGTCCAGTTAACCAAAAACATTTCATAAAGATTGATAAACCAAAGAGGACCTTATCTCTATTACTCTAAGGCTAACTGTATTTAGAATGATAGATCAAAGTGTAATGGACAAGTACTTGTACAGTTAAGCCTTAGCGTAATAGAGATAAGGTCGGCTTTGGTTTACCAAGTTCTTAGTTACTAAGCCGGTAGCCAATAACCGCTCCTTCTCAGCTTTCAGTGAAAGAAAGAAAGAGAAGGCATAATTATTGCGTTTCTAGTTACCCAAAAACCAAACAATGCATTGTCGGTTGCCAGTTGGCAGTGTTGCGTTGTCAGGTGGTTCGTCATAGATGATAACTGAAAACCGTTGCTAGCTACGACAATAACGCTATGTAGACATGTGTCCGCTATAGCTTAACTTAACTGAAAACCGCTGCCGTGCCTATAGCGTACCATAGCGTTATTGTCGTAGCTAGCAACGGTTTTCAGCTAACATCTATGACGAACCACCTGACAACTGGCAACTGACAATGCATTGTTTGATTTTTTGGTTACTAGAAACGCAATAATTATGCCTTCTCTTTCTTTCTTTCACTGAAAGCTGAGAAGGAGCGGTTATTGGCTACCGGCTTAGTAACTAAGAACTTGGTAAACCAAAGCCGACCTTATCTCTATTACGCTAAGGCTTAACTGCACAAGTACTTGTCCATTACACTTTGATCTATCAATTTTAATACAGTTAGCCTTAGAGTAATAGAGATAAGGTCCTCTTTGGTTTATCAATCTTCGTGAAATGTTTTTGGTTAACTGGACTGTGGCAAACTATTCGTGCAGGCGTCCACTATAGTTTGACCTATGTCAATGATCAAATTAAACTTTGCTGCTATGAACTTAAGGTTGTGATTACTTTACGATATTCATGAAAGTCAAACTAGTTTTATTTTAGTGAATATGCGCGCGCTAGCTATACAGACGGTATTGATACGGCAGCTAGCTTAGTTACTACTACGGAAACCGCTACGCGTTGCGCATATTAAATTAGTTGAAACACAACTTTGATATCGATATTCGGCAACGGTTATCAATATCGGTATTGAAACTAAATAACTGTTGATTAACCGTTGACATAAATAGCCAATAACGCCCATCTTTAACGCTATGGTACGCTATAGGCACGGCAGCGGTTTTCAGTTAAGTTAAGCTATAGCGGACACATGTCTACTACCTACTAAACTATGACACAATTCACTAATTTTTGCACGGCTGATAGACCAAATTGCAAAATCTATAACATATGTTACAATTCGTACGTAGGACTAGGTACCGACTTCTATAAGCAATACAACTATATTCGCTTGGCTTTATACCTACATGTTATACGTATACAGGGTGTAACCAGAAGTCAGAACGAAGCAAAAACTTAGCGTTATTGTTATACTACCTAAACACAAACCAATACCAATAACCATTTGCCTCATTTTGTAGTTTCAGCGATTTAGTATTTTTCAAACCCGCAATGTATAGCGTGCAAAACTCGGGTCAATGCCCGACCTACGACGCGGCATTGACTCCGAGTGGCCTACTCACGGAACGTTTGTTGACCTCTAGGGTCAGTCAGATGTTTTATTTGCAATATTTCGTGAAATTTTACAAAGAAAATATAGATTTTTTTTGTGGTATCATATCACTGATCATCAGTAGGTAAGTACTATCATCTGTCTTCGTCTTTGCCAGCGTTCTGGTTACACCCTGTATAAAATTCAATAACAATAAAAGGCGCGTGTCCGTACATCACCTGCCTGTCCGGGTGTGCCTTTTCAAAAACGGCCATATTTCTTTTTTCGACGCGATGCCTATTGATGTTGAATTGACCATGATTTCAGTTGCTTTTAATTTATGTACTTATATTCAATCTTAAAAACAAAAAAAGCTGTGATAGCCTAGTGGTTAGGACGTCCGCCTTCTAATCGGAGGTCGGGGGTTCGATCCCGGGCATACACCTCTAACTTTTCGGAGTTATGTGCGTTTTAATTAATTAAATATCACTTGATTTAACGGTGAAGGAAAACATCGTAAGGAAACCTGCATGCCTGAGTGTTCTCCATAATGTTCACAAAGGTGTGTGAAGTCTATCAATCCCCACATGGCCAGCGTGGTAGACTATGGCCAAAACCCTTCTCACTCTGAGAGGAGACCCGTGCTCTGTAGTGAGCCGGTGATGGGTTGATCATGATGATATTCAATCGTATTCTATATAAAATGTCTATAGATTTATCCCTTAATAGCTTATTCTTGCGCCTTTGTCCGCGTGGACTACACAAATTTGAAACCCCTATTTCACCACCTTAGGGGTTGAATTTTCAAAAATCTTGTTTAACGAATGTCTACGTCATAATAGCTATATGCATGCCAAACTTCAACCCGATCCGTCCAGTAGTTTAAGCTGTGCGTTGATTATTATTATTATTTATTTATTTATTATTTAATTAGAACGGCCATAAAGCCAATTACACTAATTAAACTACGAGTACAAACTAACATAAACATACATACTAAAATAGTTAAAATTATAAATTTTAAAAAGCAAAATTATAAATTTTCACAAAAGTGCAAGATCTGACCCATGAGGTCAGCCCATTTGTCAGCAAATATGTCACAGCGAGGGGACTCCTTCAGCAGCGCGTTGAGCGCAGCCAAAGTGCGCGGTATGGGTGACCTAGCGCGCTACCGTGCGACTAAACGGACTTAGATCAGTCAGTCAGTTAGTCAGTCACCTTTTCCTTTTATATATTTAAGGTGGTAAACTAGGGGTTTAAAATATGTATAGTCCACGCGGACGAAGTCGCGAGCATAAGCTAGTTCGCTGTATAATCTGCCAAAGTTTGTACTGCTAT
The DNA here is from genome assembly GCF_902806685.2 of Maniola hyperantus. NCBI lineage: Eukaryota > Metazoa > Arthropoda > Insecta > Lepidoptera > Nymphalidae > Maniola > Maniola hyperantus. Next base: position 205,230 of record NC_048560.1, on the reverse strand, counting down.
TCTGATTCTATTTCTCTCGGTTTATTCATCAAAATCGATTAACTGACGGAAACACAAATCGTGGCTGCTATACAATATAAGAGAAAATTAATTTCCAAACCGGTTTCCCCATTGCTTGAACAATTAAAAAGCATCCAACCAAATTGTTGGGCAAATATAAACTGACAAACATTGAGTTTAACTCGAAAATTAGGTCACACGTTCTCACTGATGGACTAAGAGCCTGTGAGGACCAGACCTTCGTTATTTTTTAAAAGCTGAAAGTTTGTCTGTGCACTGTCCTAACACAGGGAGGAACGATCAGCGACTATGAAGTTTGCATCATGGTGGTTTTGGTAGACAAGACACATTAAACCAATTGAACGAAGAGATATTAAAGTTTAAGGGTGTCTGGCAGGGGGTTGTCACGATACTAAGTATCTCGCAATGCGTGACGTGATTTCTAATACTATTTCGAGCAAAAATATATACAAAACTAAGTGAAGCCCGCGGCTTCGCACGCGTGGATTTAGGTTTTTAATATCCCGTTTGAACTCTTCAATTTTCCGGGATAAAAAACAGCCCCCAGGATGCAAACTATATTAGTACCAAATTTCATTAAAATCGGTTGAACGGATGGGCCGTGAAAAGCTAGCAGACAGACAGACACACTTTTGCATTTATAATATTAGTATGGAATTATGGATTACAGTTCAAAGTCAAAGTCAAAGTCAAAGTCAAATGATTTATTCAAAATAGGTAATAAATTACTCTTATTGATGGTCTGGTATGGTGTTAGATTTGTAAGAAGTAGTGGTGATAATTATTACGCAAACTTAAAACTAAAGCTACGAGGGTTCCAAACGCGCCCAGGTCTGAGAAGAGCCCACAACAAACTCAGCCGGGTATTCTTTTTATTATCACCACTTTACAAAATTATTGAAACTTATTAGAACTATCACAAAGTCGTTAAGCAACTCATTCCCAAGCTTGCTTATCATTTAAATAATCCTTTACATTGTAATAGGATTTTTCAATTAGTTTACGTTTTATGAAAACTTTAAACTTGTTGAGAGACATCTCCAATATGTCTTCTGGAAGCTTATTATAGAAACGTATGGAATTACGAGCAAATGAGTTGCTAACTTTACTGAGCCTAGAGGCGGGAATTACAAGTTTATTTTTATTTCTAGTCTAGTATTTATATTATGACAGTCACTTTTTTTTTAATTTATTTATGTTTTTATGTACGTACAGTAAATTTTCAAAAATATATTGATTATGCACTGTCATAATTTTAACTTCCCTCAATTTAGTTCTCAGCGACTCTCGTGGCCCCATACTGTATATGGCTCGAACAGCCCTTTTCTGCAGCACAAAAATAGAATTAATATTAATAGTTCATACTTTGACGTAAGATTTTGTCCGTCTTTGTTACCTGTTATCTGCTAAACCAACCATGATCCAAACTTTATAGTCGCTGATCGTTCCTCCCTGTGTTGGAGACGATACGCAGAGAAACTTACAACTTTCAGCTTTTATAAAACAACGAAGGTCTGGCACTCACAGGCTCTTTCTCTATAACCATAGGAAACTTTACGAAAATAAAACCATCATTTATCCTACGTTTTAAAATACATCAAAACTATGAAGAATTTTTATTATTTAATAATTACTTGAAGATGGAAACAAATAAACTATTAATAAACTTAAATCTAAAAAAAAAGAAAACAATATTAAATTAAAACTAAAATAAATTAAATTAAATCTAAAACCTCATCGAGACCACCGCAGCGAGGCATTGTACCCAAGATGCTGGCAGCATTACCCCTTTGGATGGCCAAACTAATTCTTTGACCAAGGTAGCTGCCAGCTCTCGGGTCCCCGGTTGACTCGATAACTCTTTTCGCAATTTCTTCAAAAAGAGCTCGAGCCCCCGGGCCCCACGGCCCCAAGGTCTCCACACCAAAAGGCACGAATACGAAGCTCCCATCGAGGTTTTCATATTTGCGCCTTTTGGCCTGTTTGATGAAGAATTTCATCAAAATGGGAATAGGTTCATAACAAACCTTTGATCTGTGTAAATCTAACAGTCATTAACCTAACAATAAAGATTTTAATGGAAAAAACATATCTCTACTCGTAAATTTTAACAAAATTTTTGTGAACTGAAAGTTTTGAATTATATCATCGCGCGGCGTTAGATTACGAAAATAATGCTTATTTGCAAATCCAAGATATTTTTAGTTTTCCGTGCCTCAAAAAGACTTTTGTCTTTTATAGGATTCCTTAGGAACCCTTATAGGATCACTTTGTTGTCTGTCTGTATGTCTGTCAAGAAAAGGGAATAAAAACCTATAGGTTACTTTCCGTTGACTAAAATTGAAACTCTCGACATGCATTCCTCATTTGCTGAGGGTCGCGACCCCTGTTCATTAATTTTTAGGGTTTCGTAAAAGGAACCCTTATAGGATCACTTTGTTGTCTGTCTTTCTGTCTGTCAAGAAAACCTATAGGGTAGGTACTTCCCGTTGAGCTAGAATCATGAAATTTGACGGATAGGTAGGTCTTATAGCACAAGTAAAGGATAAAATCTGAAAACCGTGAATTTGCGGTCCTAAATCTACGCGGACGAAGCCGCGGGCATCAGCTACTATTACAATAAAACTTTTAGCTATCCTTAATTACTATACAAATCATGCCCGCGTGGAATGGTGCCAAGAATACTGGCTGCATTTCCGCGCTGGACAGCCAGGCTGATCTTTAGCGCAAAGAATACCCAACTCTTCTGTAAATTGTATTGTACGGGAGCGGTGTGCAGGCTCGACCGTATCAAAGGGAGATCTCCCACCGAGCGGTTGGTTGTGCTCGGTAGCGCCAGCTGGGCCGACGGTTGTGTCTTGAAACTTCTATATATAGTCCTGATTTTAGAAAATTCCGTTAGTGCGAGTATTGTCGGCGGTACATTTGTTCGGGACTACGTCATGAAATGTTATCGATTAAATAGCGCCATCTAGTTGCACCTGTGGCAACCGCAACAGTATTACAACTTCTAGGAGTCAGGTAGGATACATTTCCGTCGCGCAGTTGGTGTGACCAAGTCCTTACAGTTTAAAGCGGCATTTGGCTCAGTTACGCGAGCAAAGGGCGCAGGTTCGACGACCGGGCAGGTCATTGTTTGTAAACAAGTCTCTCGCAAGCTCATTTTACATTTTACTGTTTTTTAGTTTAACATCTCAATTCTTTTACATATTCTAACCAACTTTTATTACTAGACTAACTTATTCCCGCGACTTTGTCCGCGTGAACTACACAAATTTTAAACCCCTATTTTACCCCCTCAGGGGTTGAATTTTCAAAAATCCTTTCTTAGCGGACGCCTATGTCATAATAGCTATCTGCCCGCCCGATCTGTCCAGTAGTTTAAGCTGTGCGTTGATAGGTCAGTCAGTCAGTCAATTAGTCATTCACCTTTTCCTTTTATATATTTAGATTGCCGCTATAACAACAAAGAATACAAAATGGCCGCCATGTAAATTAAAAAAAAAACATTAAAAGTACAAACCTATTCTTTTATAATGGTACGGAAGCCTCCGATTTTATCGGTTTTTTAGGGTTCCGTACCTCAAAAGGAAAAACGGAACCCTTATAGGATCACTTTGTTGTCTGTCTGTCTGTTTGTCGGTCTGTCAAGAAACCTACAGGGTACTTCCCGTTGACCTAGAATCATGAAATTTGGCAGGTAGGTAGGTCTTATAGCAGATACTAGGGCAAAAATCTGAAACCGTGAATTTGTGGTTACATTACACAAAAAAAAAAAAATTGTGGTCATGAACTAATAATTAATATTTTCAATTATCAAAGTAAGATAACTAAGTATATCAAGTGGGGTATCATAATATGAAAGGGCTTCACCTGTGCATTCTAAAACAGATTTTTATTTATTTTTATTATGCACTAGCTTATGCTCGCGACTTCGTCCGCGTGGACTACAAAATTTCAAAACCCTATTTCACCCCCTTAGGAGTTGAATTTTCAAAAATCCTTTCTTAGCGGATGCCTACGTCATAATAGCTATCTGCATGCCAAATTTCAGCCCGATCCGTCCAGTAGTTTGAGCTGTGCGTTGATAGATCAGTCAGTCAGTCAGTCAGTCATTCAGTCAGTCAGTCAGTCAGTCACCTTTTCCTTTTATATATAAAGATCATAGTTTTGGAGTTATCGTGCAAAATGTCGAAAAATACGACTGTAGTACGGAACGAGCCTAACTCACACTTGACCGGTTTTTTTTAAACGGAAACCAATCTCAATAAATGCTTATGTCAGGATTACAAATCAACATTTTAAAATGGCGCCAAAATCAAAGCGAAGATTCCGTTAAATATGCAGCAGCTCAACTATAAACTCAGACAATATTCAACATTCCCGGTTTCTAAATAAGCATCAGTTTTGTTTGTGAAATTACCGAACACCTTTTCACCAGGTATCCGCCGAAGAATTTATAACAAAAACGGAATAACACTTGGCAGAAAAAAAACATAGCCAAGTGCGAATACGATTTGTGTCGTTAGGTTCCGTATCGTTTTTGTCCTTTTGTAGAAATAGTATTTTTATTAAAATAATCTTTTACAAGTAGGATTTTTAAATTCTCAAATGAATCTACCACTGCGAACTGGTTTCGGAATGCCTTTCCACCATAGATTTACATAAGTAAGCTTTCCGCATAGAATTAAAATTAAACAGACAGACACACTTTTGCACTTAGAATAGGTATTAAAAGTAAATATGGATTAAAATGTTAGTTAATTTAATAATTAAACTAAAGGGTTGAATTTTCAAAAATCCTTTCTTAGTGGATGTTTAGGTACGTCATAGTAGCTAGCTGCATGCCAAATTTCAGCCCGACTGTCCAGTAGTTTGAGCTGTGCATCAGTCAGTCACCGTTTCCTTTTGTATATTTAGATTGTCATTTTGTACGGAACCCTAGAAACTCAGCGGTTCTTTTGTGTGTTGGAGTTAAGAGGAGATTACGAACAATGGGCAAACTTTACTGTATGGTTCCGATTTTATCATCATCTCGAAGGAAACAATGGCTTGTCGTGACTGCATAATTGTCTTACAGTCCTTCAAACCAAATTTACGCAATTATAAACCGTATTTTTCAAAAAATAAGAACCTGAATAGATTTTGTGAGATGCTGGTTAGGTTTGTGGATAATTCTGGTGTTTATCTGAAGGGATCGTAAGTAACACACCAAGGAGTGGACATAGCGCCCGATCCGTTGCAAAAGTAACATGGTCAAAAAGATTACGTAAAATGGTCAAAAAGATGGAAGTTAATCTACACGCCAAGTATACTTGTTCTTTCTGTGGAAAGGATGCCATAAAGCGCAGCTCTGTAGGCATCTGGTCATGCAAGCGTTGTAAGAGGACAGTATAGCAGGAGGTGCCTGAGTTTTCTCTACCATTGCAGCTTCTTCATGCAGGTCAGCTGTCAGACGGTTACGTGAAGTCAAGTAAACATTTATATTAAAGCAATAAACAAAAAAAAAAGATTTGGCATTTCTTGAGAGACAAAAAGTAAGCTTTTGATATCGATTTATGAGTGTGTGGGAATACAGAGTATTTTCGCATATATTTGTGCACTAAAATACACTCGGCGTCAAAAAAATCGCACCTTTCAAAAAATCTACTTCAAACAATTTTAAACCTTATTTGACATCAATAATGAGGGTCATGTTGGGTATCATTTGAAAGGGGATGAAATGGAGAGCACAAAAACAATTCAATTGATTATTTTTCTTTTACTGGAACAGCACAAAAAAAGAAGAAGAAAACACTTACAATTTTGCTTCTTAAGACAGCCGCTAGTTGCGCTACCTTTTGTAGGTATAAAATGGTCAATACAGGTACAATGGGGGTCATTCGCTATCTAACCGTTGAAGTGGACACACGAGAAGCTCATTCCCAAGAAAAATACCTTTGAAGATGGATACCACTATTGATGAGGCCGCCCAAGTGATTGCACTACTGCAATCAGGCATGCGGCAGTGTGATGTCGCTCGGCAACTCAACTTGAGCCGTTTTTCGGTTCGAAGAGTGTACCAGCGTTTCCTGGAGACCGGTGGCTTCGTCCGAAGACATGGGTCTGGTAGACGTCGCTGCACCTCGGAGAGAGACGACCGATTCATCGTAGTGACGTCTTTGAGAAATCGGTTCTTAAATGCTGTTGAGTTGCGACAGCAGCTCCAGACAACTAACAGAAGAACTGTGAGTGTGTCTACGGTTAGACGAAGACTGAGGGAGAAGAAAATAGCGGCGCGAAAAGCTGCTACGGGTCCCAAATTGACCGCAGAGCATCGGCGAGCCCGCTTGCAATTCGCTCGCGAACACGTCAATTGGACCCTCGAAAAATGGAAAGCTGTTCTCTTCTCAGACGAGACGAGAGTGTGCCTTTTATGCAACGACAGACGCAAAAGAGTGTACAGAAGACAGGGTGAACGATTCGCCCAAGCCTGCATCCAGGAGACGGTGGAATATGGAGGCGGTTCTTGTATGTTCTGGGGCGGCATGTCTGCCGACGGCAAAACCGACCTTGTTTGCGTCTCCCGGGCTCGAGGTGCTCGCGGGCAAGGGTCACTGACTGCTCACCGGTACATCACAGAGATCCTGGAAGAACATGTGGTCCCCTATGCCAGTTTTGTTGGCGAGGGGTTCATGTTGATGCACGACAACGCTCGCGCTCACACTGCAATTATTGTGCGCGAGTACCTTCAAGAGGTTGGGATCTCTGTCATGCACTGGCCAGCAAGAAGTCCAGACCTGAACCCGATTGAGCACCTATGGGACCATTTAAAACGCAAGGTTCGGTCTCGTGATCCCGCTCCTACGACTCTCCAGGAACTCAAAGATACTGTTATTGAGGAATGGAACACTATCCCTCAAGAAGACATTTTAAAATTGATAAGATCCATGAGGGATCGTATGGAAGCCGTCATCAGGGCAAGGGGGGTAACACTAGATTTTAGATTATTTTTAAGATCATTTTTTGTATTCTTTTTTGTATAATTAATCTGTTTTAAATTAAGGCTTAATTAAGGATTTTTACTGTTTCATAAACTTCTTTTTTTGTGCTGTTCCAATAAAAGAAAAATAATTAATTGAATTGTTTTTGTGCTCTCCATTTCATCCCCTTTCAAATGATACCCAACATGACCCTCATTATTGATGTCAAATAAGGTTTAAAATTGTTTGAAGTAGATTTTTTGAAAGGTGCGATTTTTTTGACGCCGAGTGTAATTGTCTAGACTCAAGAGGAACATTACAATTTTAGTTTTTACACGAGTGCCCAAAAAAATGAGTGTATTTTTTTAAAATTGAGATAGCGAGCAAATGAGCAGGTCACTTAACATCAGGATTACCTGTACCAGGTGTAATGTTAAGTGATTACCGCCGCCCATGAACATTTGCAGCACCAGAGGAACTGCCGATGCGTTGCCGGCCTTTCAGGATAATAATTTTATTGTAATGTTATATATAAAAAATTGTATTATGTTTTCAGGGTGTATGTAAGTTTCTTTATTTCACCATAACTTCTAAACGCCTGAACAGATTTGGATGTATGGGGTATTCATAGAATGCCTTAATCATCCAAATACAAGTGTCACTGGCTAATTTTTTTTGAAAAAATTTAAAAAAGAAGTTTTGATCGTTTCGTTTATAACTTTTTAATAATGACTTGTTGATCAATTTTGAGAGAGATATGGAAATTTTGCAATCACGTCTCCCCTTAAGAAGTAGCCGCTTTTCGGAACAGTACGAATAGCTCTCGCTAAATGGCCATAAACGTTGATGCCTTGATGACTCTCTCAAGTTATTTAGTGGGTCTTATAAAAGGAGCCTTCTTTCGGAATTGGGTCGTTAAAGACATAGAAATGATAGCAGATTGGATATGCAATCAGCTTTACTTATAGCACAGATAAAAATATGTTAGGTACACTAGATGATGCCCGCGACTTCGTCCGCGTGGATTTTGGTTTTTTGAAAATCCAGTGGGAACTTTTTGCTTTTCCGGGATAAAAAGTAGCCTATGTACTTCCTCGGGGTGTAAGCTAACTCTGCACCAAATTTCATCAAAATCGGTTGAACGGTTGGGCCGTGAAAAGCCAGCAGACTGACAGACAGACACACTAGAGCCCGACGTTTTTAACCACTAGGCTATTACCGCTTTATTTCTATAAGGAAAGGTATAATAAAAGATAATAAAATCGAAATAATAGGTGTCGTTTTTATAATGCCACCTGGAGAGTGCGCCTTAAGGTGACGCAGGACGCTCGACCGAAATTGGTAGCGCACGTGGGTAATGTGTTTGCTTTTCACTTGACATTGTATGAGAAAGTTGAGAGGCACGATGATTATCACTGAAATCAAGCGCGCGAAAAAGGTTTAGGAAAAGTATTTTTGAGAAAAAACTACTGAATTTATGTTTGCAAAGTAAAGTTATTTCAACTAATGAATAAATAAACTACGTCTAATGATAAATTGTTTTAGAATTTTCATATCCCTAATCTTATTTATTTACGCTTAAAGTTGTCATAAATTTAGTGTTAAAATAGGAATCTTTTGAGGCTCGTAACTTTTGAATCAATATTTTTTTCAATGTTTTAGATATCATTGAACCTAGATAATGACGAGATAAATCAATATAATTCTTAGTTTTGTGCGTACAATATCGAATATTGTTGTATTTTCCCTCCTACGTTTGTATGGAGAAAGCACCGAACTGAGTCCCCAAAATTACCATTTTTTTATTGTTTCGTATTAAAATTCTTGTGTTTCCAAAACGTGTAAGATATTAGTTATGTCAACCCCTTGTCTCTATGATTTAATGGTTACTCCCCTGGTTTTAGATTTCAACATCGATTTTGGAATAAGTAGGTAAATATTTTACTTTTTCGATAAAAGATGAAATTTTATACGATTTCAGTATTCCGATTACGTACCTACCTAACTAATAATCTAGGGGTTTAGTTATTTTGTATAGAATATAATAACATTAATAACTAGAATAATAATTTTTTAGAGAAAAAGAACAATTTTGGTTATAACTTATAACTTGTTTAAAACAGTTTTTTGGTGCCAACCCTAGTCAAAACCAAAATGGTAAACAAAAACAAAAACATAATGAAGTTTAGCAAGTTTAAGGTGGTTTAAGTATACCTAAGAATTAAAAAAAAAAACCTAAGCAAAATCTCAAATTTCTAGACCCAACGATTTGAACTGTATCAACTTGATAATGATATCATAGATTTAGAATAATTATTCTTTATGTCTGTCCATGAGTTTCTCCATTTATTTTATAGTTATAGAAGATAATATAAGAGATTTTAGAAGAAAAAGAACCAATAAAAAAATAAGAGCACTAAGTTTTATATGAAGTGTACAAGCGCAAAGTTCAGTTCTAGCAACAATTTTCAATTTAGCACTCCATTGGCATACAAAGCCAACAATAATTTCAATTTATGCTCACCAGTAACTCGATACGCTATCCTGTAATCTGATACGTAATCTATTGGCTTGTGCCGTGCGTGTATAACTGTACACACTGTACATAAGTGAACATCTGCCCTTTTGACCTATTGCCGATCGTTTCCGGATTCGCAAATCGCAATAACTATAGGCACCAAACAAATATTAATAATAATATTTGTTTTAAAAATCTTTCAAGCTTTATTTTATTTATTATTTATTATAATTAAGTAAATTCTTTACTAGTTTATGCTCGCAACTTCGTCCGCGTGGACTACATAAATTTCAAACCCCTATTTCATCCCTTAGGGGTTGAATTTTCAAAAATCCTTTCTTGGCGGATGCCTACGTCATAATAGCTATCTGCATGCCAAATTTCAGCCCGACCCATCCAGTAGTTTGAGCTGTGCGTTGATAGATCATTCAGTCAGTCAGTCACCTTTTCCTTTTATACATATATTTAGATCTGTAGGTATCTGTTTCTGTAGGTGCTAACAACTAGTTATACATAGGTACTTATGACCATAGTAATTGATTCAATTAGGTAGTAATTTAATTATTCCTAAAAAACCCAATGTCCCCCCCCCGGCTGGATCTTTGACCCATTTATCTCGAATCCACTTCCCCTCGAAATTCCTCTAATTAAGTATATAACTAGCCGTTAAAATGGAATTTATAAATTAACAAGTATGTTCCCCTAATGATGATTATTATTTGTGATGCCAAATGGACGCCAGATGTGGCGGCCATCTTGTATCTATGACGTCACACTTTCCAGGCATTTCAATCTAATGTATGGGAGATAACTCAATACTAAAATATTGAAAACGGTTTATGAGATATTTCTTAAAAAGTAATAATTTATTATAATAAAGGGTATGGGTATATCTATGGAAGTAGGATTTAATAATCCATACTAATATTATAAATGCTGAAGTGTGTCCGTCTGGTAGCTTTTCTGCTAGCTCAACCGTTCAACCGATTTCACGAAATTTGGTACAGAGATACCTAGCTTGCATCCCAGGGAAGGACATAGGCTACTTTTTATCCCGGAAAATTGAACAGTTCCCACAGGATTTTTAAAAACCTAAATTACTTTAAATAAATTCCGAGATTCCCCTGCCGGGAATCGGACCCGAGACCTCCCGCTTATCAAATCCCTATAGTAAAACGACCCCATAGCCGTAGCGAAGAGCAGCTTACTACCTACCAGTCCATCAAAACATTATTTGTCTTACTAATAACAAGATAACACCACTCATCTGTGAGCAAACACCGTTACCATGGCAACGCTCTCCACGACGCCCCGGCGCCAAGCACGCCCCAAAATCAGAGTGAACTAGAGTGAGGAAACTCTCGGTTTTGATCCTGAATCGACAGTTCTTTGTTTTATTACCTACTCAGGTAGCTGATGCCCGTGACTTCGTCCACGTGGACTGCACCGATTTCAACCCTTATTTTACCCCCTAAGGTGTAGAATTTTCCAAAATCCTTTCTTACCGGATGCCTATATGTCATATAATAGCTATCTATATCTATAGCATGCCAAATTTCAGCCCGATCGGTCCAGTAGTTTGAGCTGTGCGTTGATAGATCAGTCAGTCACCTTTTCCTTTTATATATTTAGAAAACTAGCATGTGACTTCGTATCTTTTCACAAAGGTGACATACTTTATCCAAGTGTGTGAAGGTAAATCGGTCAGTGGCGCCGACAGACGGACAGACCACCGACCGATTAACTGTGCCCGTTTGAAATCGGATAACCTTGGCTCAAAACCTCGACCAACGTCTGCGGTCGACCTAATGGGCTTCTGAGACGGGCAATCAGCTTGACGTCAAGCACGTAGATTTTAGCTTGCGCCAAGCATTTTTTTTTAAAGAATATTAGCCATGTTAAAATGACTAATATTCCCCTTTTCCTCTCCAACTAAGCGTCAAGCTTGTGCTAGGAGTAGGTACGACAATAGTGCAACGGGCGGGGTTTGAACCGTCGACCTTTCGGTTTTCAGTCCACTCCTTTACCGGTTGAGCTATTGAGGCTCTAATTTTGGTGCGACGACCTCCAACCCGCTGGACTGACGACCTTAAGAACTGGTAGCGGGAAGTGAGAGCAGCAGGTAGTTCTGAAATTGCCCTATTTTTCTTGGATTTTATATCGACCTAATATTTGACATATAGTCGATTCTGTAGGTCGATTTCGTAAAACCTGCATCAATCATTATTACAATCTCAATTGTTCTGATTGGCTTAAGTGCAATTCTTGTTGCAACAATGCATTGTAGCCAATAGTGAGCGGGCGTCAACCAATCAGAGGTGATTGCGGTGGTAACATTGTAGTTGTTATTCTCCCGCAATCGAACAGCAGGATCATACCGAGGGTTCCATCACTCTAGTTCACTTCTGGTATGGCTATCAGTTGACTGAACGCCGCTTCAAGTCCGCTGCAAACTTGATCGTGTATGGCCGGCGTAACAACGCGTTAATTCTACAATCCAACTAATTATAGTGCAAATAAGTTGGCTTTGTGACTTGTGTCCTTCAAATATTAGCTTTGGCTTTACGTGAGACGGTATGAGCACAGAATTCAGAACAGGTACCTATTGTCCATACAAAATGAGAACTTTATCGCCATTTTAACTCTGTGTGAACTGTCATGTCAAAAGTATAGTCCGCGAGTCGCGACAGGTCGAGATGGCATAGGAGTATGGGGCGGGGGACGCACCGCATACCCGCACGTCACCCTCGCTCGCACCGGGGTAGCGCGGGGGCTGTGCGGGTGTGCGAGGCGTTCCTTCCCCGATTGCCATCTCGACCTGTCAAGTACAATACGATTTCAGTCCTACTTCTGACATGACAGTTGACAGAAAGAGTTAAAATGACGAGTGAGTTCCCATTTTGTAGGCATTCAATAATATAGATGTAGTAAAAAAAAAAAGATTCCGACGAATTGAGAACCTCCTCCTTTTTTTGAAGTCGGTTAAAAAGCGTGGACTTGTCACTTACTGTCGTCATCATCTCCATGCGTCATCAAGCTCAACCCATCGTCTGTCTCGGTTCACTATAGAGCACGGATCTCCTCTTAAAAAGGTCATAGTACTCCACGCTAGCCGAGTGAGGATTAGCAGATTTCACACATCTTTGAAAACATTATGAAAAACTCTCAGACATGCAGGAAATTTTAAATCGACGAGTCAGCGAGGATTCTCAAAAATAAAGTTACTCATTGAATCAAGTACTTAAAGGAAGCTTTTTTTATATCGCTTATTAGTATTTATAGACCTCTAAAACTTTATGTACCACTTAGTTGTAATTCAGAAGGCATACAACAGTAAGAGTTCATGATAATCACATACATAAGTACATTCAGTAGTTACATTCTAAATCTGATCACGCCAACTTTAGGCAAATGTGTTTACTAAGAATTTACGGGTAGCTATTTTAAAAAGTTTTCCCATTTTGTTGAGGCCTCAGTGAAAGCGGAAAATAATATATATGATGTCTTTAGCAACAAAGATTTCTTGATGATTTGTCTGACATAATAAGTTGGGGCGGCGCGTTCGATATGCCTTCACGCCCCTTTCACACGGTAGTCCAGTTTCTTGCAGGATCCCGTTTGATGGCGAATGCGGGATGCTCGCTAGGTCGCTAGGCTCGCTAGGCTCGCTCATCACGGTGTTTAGGGGCACTTAGTGTCCCAGTCGTGGGTCCACTTCAGCACAAACTCGCTGGCGGAGTAATGAGGAGTTGCCGGTCCTTCGTCGTCAGCGGTGGGATAGAACTTCGTGAGGTTGTTAGTCGACTCCGACATAATGTATTTTCCTGACGGATCAGGTAAAATTTGAATATTTTAGGATTGAACTGAGGCTTTAGCTTTGGAGATATACAAGCTATGTTGACGTATGTTTTTCTTATTTTTTCGTAAAACTGAAAGGAATAATATGATATTGCCTCTGCTGTAACTGAGACCACACATTTAAATAAAATTGACGAATCTATCCGCTTTAACTATGACTACCTTTTGACCCAAAGTCGTTTGCATTTACAATGTGTTTACGTGATGCTATATATTATCTGCTGTGAGACTCCACCTTTAGATAAAGTTGACGAACCTATCGCTTTAACTGTGACCATACCTTTTGACCCAAAGTCGTCGTCCGTCGTTTGCATTTACAATGTGGTTTTTACGTGATGTTATTCCGTCGTTTGGTGTTGGTATTTACTAATTTTTGGGTTATACGGTTCTATCAATAGAGGTTATTAAAATATTTGAGTTATGCACTTTTATAGAATAGACTTAGTTGGGGGAAGAGGGGGGGGGATAATCTACATGCCTGACAGTTCCCGTAATATTCTCAAAGGTGTGTGAAGTCTACCAATCCGCACTTGGCCTACGTGGTGGACTATGGCCAAACCCACCTCATTGTGAGAAGACATCCGTACTTAAGAGCTGGCTTGATGTTGATGATGAATTCATACTTTTGAAGTTCGAAGATAGAATGGCAAGAAAAGTCAGGGCAGGTCAGCTAGCTAGTTTAAAAATAAATTAAGCAAATTTTCTAATACAGGAAAGTATCAGTGCAGTATGGTAGAAACTTGCATACCTGAGAGTTCTCCATAATGTTATCAAAGGTATGTAAAGTCTGCCAATCCGCACTTGATCAGCATGGCGGACTATGGCCTAAAACCTTCCCATTCTGAGAGGAGACCTGTGCTCAGTAGTGTGCCGGCTGCGATGAGTTGAACTTTCTATACAGCAAAGTACCAGGGCTGTATAATGGATATGGAGATCGCTGGTTAGCATAATATGAATCCCGACAGACCAACCTATTGTTGGTACATTGTTAACGAAAATTGACTCGGATCGGGGTCACAGTCAGTGGCGTGCTGGTCATAGAGGCATAAATGCACTGCTTACCCCAGTTATAATAGCTCAATACATATTTTTCATTATGACCTGCCAGTAAACAGGTTCTCACCTAACTAATGCCTATCCTGGCTTCAAACCCTGTGCACGCCACTGGTCACAGTGCTTAGATCCTTTGATAGAGCCGACAGCATTACTGGCATTTTACTCTTACTAGACATTTTTGTTTTCGTTTTTTTTTAAAATTTTATTCTTATGCTTGTGGGATAGGCAATTATGATCGTAGACCATACAGCCTACAGCTATAGGTCTCAGTTGTTTCCTCATCATTGTTTTGAATATTTTTAAATAAAACTGCGTGAAATTAAAAATATTTCAAATTGCTAATGCGCGTGGCCGCCATTTTAGTGACATCAGCACTAGACTCAAGTTTCGAGCTGATGGTAGGTATATTTTTATTTCGGCTGACGTCAAAATGACGTCATTTCGATGTTAATGACACATGGTTCCAGCGCAATAGCAATTTGTGGGACTTATTTGTTACTAAAAACAAGATGAAAATGCTAAGTCTATCATATTAAAAACCATTTTTTAAATAAAAAATACGCAAGCCTTTTTATGATTTTAACTTAGGTACAGTTACAATTTGTATGAATGTAGCCAGCCTAAAACCCATTGATAATATTTAAACTCATTCACATATTTTCATAATTATTGTTTAAAGTCCTACTTGAAACACTTATTGAGTAACAAATCCAATAAAAAGTGTGATTTATTACACTTACCTTATCTCAAACCAAGTACCTGTACTACACAGTAGAGGGGCGGCCATATTGTTTTGTGCAATTCAAAATTAGAACCGTATCCAAAATGTCGGAAGTCAGCCATAATTTTTTGACTCGAACAAAAAGAAAATGCGTTTTACAGTTCGAAATTCGAATGTCGAATAGTTATAAAAATAAAACACATTCTCTATGGCATTGTTTGGCTTTACCTATAGTGATGTTACCAAGTCGATGTGTGTGTTCTGACTTATTTTATTATTTCTTTTACGTTGTGGTTACTTATTGTTATTTTTGTTAACTGCTATGCGTTTGTAGTTTGTATTGAACTATTTTCTTACTCTGTTACTTTCCTTTGATGTTTTGGAATGCCAAATGTTTTACCTGAAAAAATAAAAAGCATTTAGGTATTAGTATTTTTGAAGTGCAATTTTTCAGTGGTTATTAAATAGAGGGTCTTCCAAAATACGTAAAACTCACGTCCTTTGTTAGTTTATAAGAGTAATAATAATTTTAAATTATCGATTAAACTAAAAAGTACTTCATTATGATGTTACGTTACCCAGTATTTCGCGGCTTGACGTTTGATAAAAAGTTACTGATTTGACTGGTTGTCAAATAAAGTACCTATTCTAGTAAGTAAATATTAGCAGCAGACTTATGCGTGTCACTCACACAAAAACATTAATTATTACAAAATTCTGCTTTTATTTTATGTAAGTAAGAACCACTTGAGTACAAACTATTTTAACTAAGTCTGTTGCTATCCTCAACTCTTTCTTTGCACAGTTATGACGTAACATACACACATACTAACAGTCTTCATGCGTACAACCAGATAAATAAAACTGTCCTACATCTGAAGCAAGAGCATGAAACAACTTTCCCAATTACAAACAGTTAACTAGTTCTCTCGATAGTTTATTAATTGTGTTAACACTACCAGTAACTACTCGTTAACTATCATTCGATTCGATTGCATTCCGATTATTATCATTCGTTCCAATATCGGTTCGAGGAATAATTTATTGATATCAATTTTTGACTTGTTCGTTTGAGCTTGATTGTGTTTTTTCAATCTATTTGATTGTTCTGAGCTCGATGATTAAAATGTTGTTGTTCAATTTTATTTATTGTCTTTCAATTTTCTAACTTAACTATTTCCAATTATTAGTATTATCCTTAATGTTACCTATTTTATTTTAAATATTTATTTGTAAGTATCTATTTGAAATTACTCGTCGTTTCTTAAATCGAGCAGTGATTTAATTTACTTGCCTACTTACATGTTTCTATTTAACCGAATTCATTGATATTACTATGAGTTTACCGATTTACAAATATTATAGAATCAATTGACCAAGCGAAAATCAGCTGTATCACTCCAAAAATAGTCATCAAAATCGCACTTCACAAATTTTAACTATAAACTAATTTTATCTACCGTATAAAATAAAACAAAACTGACGCACGAAAATTTACTCTATCGCTTAGAAAATAGTTATCAAAATAGCATGTAGCAATTTTAGATATAATATTATGTACCTACTTAACTAAAACCTGCCGTACAAGCTAAAACAAAATTGACGCACAAAAACTAGCTCTATTGCTTAGAAAATAATTATCAAAATCACATTTACCACTTTTAGCTATAAACTAATTTTATCTACCGTCTTATAAAATAGAGCAAAACTGTCACAGAACAGGATGCGTTCAAATCTCTGACGTGTTGTTTTACATATGAGATGGGGTGCTTTCTGCTAATTATAAACTTTTCCTTGTTTATCTTATGCCTTCCCTGATTTTAATCGATATTCATTTTTATTGCATACGAATATCATATACATTTCATATTTCTGTGAATATTTTGTGTCATGGTTTAGTGGTAAATAATAACAATAAGTAAGTATCCTCGAGATCCTCAATATCCATATTATCCTGTACATTTAGATTTTTCTATTTTTTTGCGAATTACAATTTACAACACCGAGAGCTTTAATTGCTTCCGCAATTATCAGATTTGAATAGTTTTGTAAATACCTGGTTTTCAAGAGAATAAATAAAATGAAAATTATCGATATTATAACCTCTTTATGCACTGAAACAACACTAGAATAATACGTACAAAAATAGAAATTAGCATGGTTCAAAATATGGTACCCTGACCAGGGTTGGAAAAACGGTCTAGAGAGTTTATTCTTAAAAAGAACATATACGTACCTAGACCTACTGTTCACTTACATTAAGATTCTATAAAATATACTAACATTTGAGTAGGTAGGTACCTAAAATCAATAAAAATAAAGAAAACAAAAACGCCATTATTTATGTCGATCGGTAAACTTCATCATGATCAACCCATTACAAAGCACGGGTCTCTACTCCCTAGGCTATCACTGCTTACAGGAAAAATTTCTAAATATTTATTAGGTACAATAGTATTTCTCTCTAACAATGAGTTTGTCCACACTTGATCATTGATCGTAGATCGTTGGTATTGATGCCAAGAATGCGGAATCCATTGAGCAGCAGATTAATTCATGTTGACAACCAATTCAAATCGCCATCCGATACTAACTTCGTAATTTACGTCCCGCAATGCTGTTATGATCGTTACTTGTTATTGTCATATTATAAACACCGGCTAAGTGCGAAATCAGACTCGCGCACTGAGGGTTCCGTTCTACAATCGTATTTTACCACTTTGGTAGTGACTCTCGCGCAAACAATTCAGTTTAGAAAAAAATTATAGTAGAAACCTCAATATCATTTTTGAAAACCTATCCATAGATCCCCACACCAGTGGCGTGCAGTTCATAGAGGCATAAATGCACTGCTTACCCCAGTTGTAATAGCTCAATGCATATTTTTCATTATGACCTGCCAGTGAACAGGCTACTACTTAACTAATGCCTACCCTGGCTTCAAACTCTGTGCACGCCACTGCCCCACACGTATGGGTTTGATGAATAAAAATTTGAGTTTCAGTTCTAAGTATGGGGAACCCCCAAAATTTATTGTTTTTTTTTTCTATTTTTGTGTGAAAATCTTAATGCGGGAGCCCTGGGCCACTGCATGAAGTATAAGTCCCGCAAATTGCTAATGCGTTTTGCTGCCATTTTAGTGACGTCAGCACTAGACAGTTGCGAGCTGGTATATTATTACTTAAATATACTTCAAAATGACGTCATTTCGATGTTAATGAGACATGGTTCCATCGCAATAGCAATTTGCGGGACTTATAATACAAAAGGCAATGAAACAAATGAACCAAAATTCCGCACCCATATTTATGTTAGTCGCGTGGCGTGAATTACCAATATCCTCTAACGAACTAACATTAATACACTGCTAGAACAACAATTTTGAACTCTATCCCTCAAGAAATAAGGAAGTATTTCTAATTAATAAAAGCAGCAAGCGTCATTTAGGGATTGTCAAATTTTTCCCAACACCAATCAAAAGATTTTGAACTTTAAGTATCAAGTGATAAAGTCAAAATTGATTCGCAGCGAGTGTTAATAAGAAAAGGTCGAGTCACTCAATCATAAGACCCTGGGGGAGTTTTCAATCAATCGGTTTGAAGTTGGAGTAATATTGCCAATTATATACGACTTGTATTTGTAAGTTGACAAATATTTTATCTCTGCACAATATATTTATACCCGACTACGGCACAGCCAAGAGAAAGGTTTATGATTTTAGCAGTCTATACAGGGTGTAACCAGAACGTTACTTAAAATTTAGTCACTTTGAGTCAAGTTAAAATTTAGTTAACTACTCAACAATGAATTCCGCTTTAGGCTGGCATCATCACTTGCCATCAGGTGTGACTGTAGCTTTAAAGGTGCAGCAGAAAAAACCACATTTTCTATGGACATAAACTTACTACACTGATGACTTTGAGAATAAAATTGCAGTACTTATTTATGCAATATCTTACAGAATTACGTAATATTCCCCTTCACCGGAAACTTATGACCATCTATGTGTTTAGCGCATACATACATAATGTATATGTATGTTATTACAATTTAATAGGCACATGTAAAGTTCTTGGCCGACATTTCAGTCTGGGATTGCTTTAAAAGGGTCTAGTTCTAACAGATCATGGTCGCTGGAGCTATAAAGCGATGATAGCCTAGTAGTTAAGACGTCCCCATTCTTTTTGGGAGGTCGGGGGTTCGATTCCGGTGACGCACTAACTTTTCGGAGTTAAATATCACTTGCTTTTACGGTGAAGGAAGGAAAACCGGCCAAGTGCGAGGGTTCCGTACTACAGTTGTATTTTTTCGAGATTTGGCACGATAAATCAAAAAAAAATATTATGCAAAAAAAGGTAAAGCCCTTTTATATGATACCCCACTAGGTATACCTAGTCCTACATAGTTATCTTAGTTTGAAAATTCAAAATACTAATACTTATTTGTTCATGAACACATTTTAATTTTTTTTGTGATGTACACAAATTCACTGTTTTCAGATTTATTACTTTACTTGTGTTATAAGACCTACCTACCAAATTTCATGATTCTTGGTCAACGAGAAGTACCCTATTGGTTTTCTTGACAGATACGACGGACAGACGGACAGACAGATAGACAACAAAGTGATCCTATAAGGGTTCCTTTTTTCCTTTTGAGGTACGGAACTTAAAAAAGACGAAAGAAAAAAGAGACGTGCTTGTCTAAAGAGATTGATGAATCTAAATCGTTGACTGTTATAGAGATATTGCAGCGATTCGCTGAGAACTGAGACGCCGCCATTTTAAAATTAGGTTAATAGCAGACCCCGGTCCAAGACAGAGAAAACGTTATAAAAAAGAAAACTAGGTCGACATCTTTATGTACATCTTCAAACGTTCAAACAGGAATTCTAAAGTAAACAGACTATTTTACTGCAGTTAAGTTTATAAAAAGTCATTAAATTTCGGCAAGCTTTTAAAGTCAATGGGTACCTTCAAGTCAAGAGTGAATAGACATCTTCTAGACAAGCGCGTTCCATCTTAGGCTGCATCATCACTTGCCACCAGGTCTGATTGCAGACAAGCGCTAGTCTATAAATTAAAAAAAAAGTCGGGGCCTTAAATACCGGTTAAAAGAGATGTTGCTGAGCTGAGTTTTAAATTTTTACGGATTCATTAAAAAATACCGTGATATCGTTTATCGTTACTTCAAATATCGATATACTTATGCTGAAATCTATAGAACGTGCTTAGACTTTGCTCAGACTTAAGTGGACTTAAGACACTGTTAAAACGAGACAGCGCTATATTGCTTACATAAATCTGTCTCTTCAAAGTCAAAGTACGCTCTATAGATTTCAGCCTTAGTGTTGCCTTTTTAAAACTATTTTAAGGACTTTCCATAAACTGAGATTTCGTTGAATGTAGAATTAAATATTATACTTTTAGTTGTCATACCTACCTATAAATTATTTAAAAATCGGTCAAGTGCGAGTCGTACTCGCACACAAAGGGTTCCGTACCATCGTTTAATTTTTATGGCGGCCATTTTGAAATTTTATTATTTATTGTTATAGCAGCAATAGGAATACAAATTTTGTGAAAATTGCGGCTCTAACTATTACGGTTCACGAGATACAGCCCGTTGACAGACAGACGGATGGACGGACAGCGGAGACTTAGGTAAGTCCCATTAGCACCCTTCGGGTACGGAATGCTAAAAATCACTATTTTTTTATTTTATTTTATTCATTATAGGCGCACGCTTGACCACGATCACACCTGATGGGAAGTGATGATATGGCCTAAGATAGGACGCGTTTGCCTAGAAGGTGCCTACTCACTCTTGTTTTAAAGTTAGGTACTATATAAGAAAACCTCATAAATAAAAGTAAGTTTATAAGTAGGTACATATACTGTATCAACATAATTCACTTTCAAAATGGTCAGAATTTGCAATGCTAAAATAAATTGGTTTGTATAATGGTTTGTATAGGGGCATCGCCCCTCAATTTATTTATTTAGGTACATCTGTATTCAAGGGAAATTGGCTGATGAATATCGCTAGTTCCTATTAGCTAAATTAAATTGGCTTTATCAGAATAGATTGTTTGACTTTGACACCTCTATTTTAGCTACTTCAATCGATCTTTCGAATGTTTAAGTTGTTTTTAAGTTTAGCATACGGATCATCATCATTATTTGTTACGTCATCGATATATGCGAAATCCATTGTTGTTTAACTTTGGATTTCGCAATACATCTCAAGGAAAAATAATAGGTAAGTTATATTGGTAGGTAAAACTCTCTATTAATTATCGTTGGCGGAGTAGAATCCAGAGGCAGTTAAGACTCTGGATTCTACTCTTTTAAGCCTGTAGGCATATTATTTTATCGACACAAATAGCCACGGCTTATCACATCACTAGTTATTTCTTTTATTCCCACCTCACACAGGATTAGGAATAAAGCTAGTTAAGCCGTCGTCGCCACTTTAAAGCCCAATTAAAACCAATATGGCGTCGTCGTGACATAGACAATAACATAAACAATAGAGCAATAAACAAGAATTCCTTTCCCACGGTTAGGTTAGCCACCCTTCTCCTTCTAATGTATGCAATAGAAAAAGAACGAGGGTTCCATTTAAAAGTGTTTGACACAACTGATATTAATGTTTCTAGATGTTTCTATTAATTTGACATATTAATATAATTACACACATAAAGAACATTAATATTTTTCCTTTTTTCCCAAAAAAAGAACTATTATTTACTAGATGATGCCCGCGATTTCGTAGGCGGAAAGCTTCGGGAAGCTACGGGAGTTCAGGATCCAGTCGAAGAATCGAGGATCGGGTCGTGATCGTGGACCAGTGGGTGCTTGAGACTGGGAAAGGATCCGAACCGCGGGGCACGCGGAATGCGTTTTCGTGTACGTCTGCCCCAGAAAGGGGGAGAAAGACTCAAGGGACAAGGATAAAATAGAAAGACTTAGTAGGGAGTCAAGAAGGCGCCCGGAGAAAGAGCCACCGAGCAAGTACCGAACGGGCGCCCTCCCGCGTTTCGGCTCATATAACCGCGAGGTTGGTGGGGCCATGGGAGGTGGTGGAGTGTCCCCCGCCAACATTTTACGATTATGTTTTCATGCAAAACCTTTGCCCGTACTCTTGCGGTTGAATTGTCTGTGAGTTTGGCCCATCTACCGCTGTTATAAGGTTGAATCTCTTTGACGGAATGTATTTGGAGAGGCTAATAATTTACAATGTTTAACTAAACGTTCTTATCAAAAGATCATGCGGGCGATGATAACATAAACTACGAAAAATGTCGCGACACTCATTTAAATATGTTTAAGAGGCCGACAGAAAGAATAGTAATTTATGGTCAACTAGTTGATGCTTGCGACTACGTCCGCGAGGATTTAGGTTTTTTTAGAATCCAGTGGAAATTCTTTGATTTTCCGTGATAAAAAGTAGCCTGTGTCACTCTGCAAGGCTTTTTTTTAAAATTTCGATACAAGATAGCACTTGAGTCTTGACTGCAATCTCAGATGGTAAGTGATGATGCACTCTAAAGTCTGTAATAATGTCTTTAAGTCAGTATTTTGTAAAAGTTCACGATATATTGCAAAGAAAACATCTGACGCTAGAGGTCAACGAACGTTGCGTCAGTAGGCCACTCGGAGTCAAAGCCGCGTCGTAGGCGGGGCATTGACCTGAGTTTTGCACGCTATGCATTGCTGGTTTGAAAAATACTAAATCACTAAAACTACAAAATGTGGCAAATGGTTTTAGTATCGGATTGTGTTTAGGTAATATAACACAAACGCTAAGTTTTTGCTAGCGTTCTGGTTACACCCTGTATATTAAGAAGTATGGATGGGTCACGACCCTCCGCGATGGATATTGGATACTAATACGATGCAGAGGGTCCAAAGATTTCAATCTGTCTGGGTCACAGTGGTCACACAAATGCCCATTAAAATCTGAACACCACGTATGGTGCACGTATTATAAAGAAACACCATGTTGTGGTAGGGGAGCCCAAGAAGGGATTTTTGGATTTACTCGAGCGTGACAGATTAAGACAGGGTAAGTTAATTAGATGCAGAAATGTGTGCATTTCATTGATCAGACAATTTAAGCGTGACATAAGGAAATGGGAGAGGCACAAAGTTTCATAAATTGGCCATGATTTTTGGTTGCGTCCAAATCGTCAGTTTTTTGTATAGGAGCTACTTGAGGATTCACTCAACATCCCTTCCCAATCTGACGCGCTCGATAAATTCTTTTGGGTCTATTTTTTTTATTTATAGACTCGCGCTTGGCTGCAATTAGACCTGGTGGGATGTGATAAGTAATGCAGCCTAAGATAGAGCGCCCCCCTTCGCCTTCTACCCCTTCGTATGACCACCCGCACCATGCAAATCGGTAGATAAATATGTTTGCAATAAAAAAAACACGATGGGTGCATTATATACTATTAATATCTAAAACGCACGAGTATTTCTTTGTGAAAATATTTTTTTTACATTTTTGAAAACCTCTACGCGCTCTCCCCACCAGTGAAAGTGGTTACATCATATACTTACCTATCCTTTTTTCTTTTTAGCACCTAATCTTCACAATTCAATAGGTCCCCACGACGCTCGAGTAAATCTGTATTTAGCCTCTTGGGCTCCCCTACTATTACATCATTTGTCACTGTCACGGGAGTTGTAAGTTGTAACGTAACGGTCAGACGTTGATTAAGACGGGAACCATTCCCGGTAACGTTGATTTTAAACCAGTTCCCGGTGATATAAAACCGTTCAAGTGTGAGTCAGACTCGCGCACCGATGGTTCCGTACTCTGGTATTTTGTGACATTTTGTACGATAAATGAAAAACTATTAGGCATAAAAATTAATATAAAACTGTTTTAGAGTGTACCAGTAAAGCCTTTTCATATGATAGCACACTTGGTATAGTTATGTTACTTTGAAAATTGAAAATTTGTACTTAGGTATTACTTGTTCATGAACATATTTTAATTTTTTTATGTGATGTTACCACAAATTCGGATTTTATCTTTTACTTGTGTTGTAAGACCTACCTACCTGCCAAATTTCATGATTCTAGGTCAACGGGAAATACCTACCCTACAGACGGACAGACAGACAACAATGTGATCCTACAAGGGTTCCTTTTATTCCTTTTGAGGCGCGGAACCCTAAAAAATCTGTCACTATCTATTCTATAAACAAAAGCGCACATAACGACTAGGAGGCGGCCGTCATAACCACCAGGCTATCACCACTTTATTCGTACTTTCATACTAATATTATGTAAGCGCACTTATAATAATTAATTATCTCTGACAGAAGTCACGTGATGTGTTGCATCACCATCTTGAATCGATTGGAAAAGCGAGTATTTGATGATTCTTAAGGCAGTCTGTGTTGACCCACAGACTCATTCGACTATCAAATGCTTTTGTGTTTAGGTCGCATTTCTGATTGAGTGGTTTCAATAGCAATTGTGCCCTAATCAAGTTAATATTGCAGTAAGGTTATTATGAAAGGCAAAACTCTCGATAAGCCGCTGTGTTTCGTGGTTAATATTTAACTTCACTTCTGGTATGTTTATAATTATAAATGCGAAAGTGTGTCTGTCTGTCTGCTAGCTTATCACAGCCCATCCATTCAACGGATTTTGACGAAATTTGGAACAAAGATATAGCTTGCATCCCGGGGACGGATATAGGCTACTTTTCCCGGACCCGGAGTTCCCACAGGATATTAAAAAACCTAAATCCACGCGAACGAAGCCGCTGGCATCACCTAGTAAGCCTATTATACTTGTAGTTAAAAAAAAGTCTATGTCTATTATCTATTCTATAAACAAAACTTGTCTATGTGTATTCTAGACACGTACCATGGTGTGCACGTGAGTCCGCGCCGCCGCATCAAATATTTGTCGCTGCGCCACGTATGACAAATATTTGTCACGAGCAGCATTTACTTTATCCTTTTGGGACCCCGTACCTTCTGGGTGTGAGTGGGGTAGATGTTATCCGTCGAGGTATGCAGTGCCGTGCACTCCATAAACTAAAGGTATACCTATATACTACAATGGGGCCGATTCTCTTGTACACAATCCCTAAACTAAATTAACAAGTCTAAAACTAGTGCTATCCTTTTCCGCAAGCAACATTATGAAAGGGATAGCAATAAATTTAGATGTGCCATTTTAGTTCAGTTTAGAGATTGCGTACAAGAGAATCGGCCTGATTGTCTATTCATCTAAATATATAAAAGGAAAAGGTGACTGACTGACGGACTGATCTATCAACGCACAGCTTAAACTACTGGACGAATTTTGCTGAAATTTGGCATGCTATTATGACGTAGGCATCCGCTAAGAAAGGATTTTTGAAAATTGACACTGGATGAAATGGGGGTTTGAAATGTAGTCCACGCGGACAAAGTCGCGAGAATAAGCTAGTCTAAACATATAAAAGGAAAAGGTGACTGACTGATGACTGACTGATCTATCAACGCACAGCTCAAACTACTGGACGGATCGGGTTGAAATTCTGCATGCAGATAGCTATTATGATGTAATCCGCTAAGAATTCAACCCCGAAAGGGGTGAAATAGGGGTTTGAAAGTTTGTAAGTGATATTTTTTAATTTCTTCGTCCAACAACATGCATTGTATACATATGCATACTATACGCATGCATGCATACAAAAGCTTCCACTCTCCCTCACGCATGCATTTGACATGCATTCCGCGAGCATGAATCAGCAACACAACCCAACAGTCAAGCGTGAATCTTACGTATTTTCATTTCAGTTCTGCACGAAATATTTATTTGGTCCTAGTCATATATCACCATCATCATGATCGCCGGCTCACTATAGAGCACGGGTTATAGTCTACCACGCTGGCCATGTGTGGATTGGTAGACTTCACACACCTTTGAAAACATTATGGAGAACTCTCAGGCATGCAGGTTACCTCACGATGTTTTATATTATAATAAATCAAAACGCACACAACTCCGAAAAGTTAGAGGTGCGGGCCCGGGATCGAACCCCCGACCTCCGATTAGAAGGCGGACGTCCTAACTAATCATAATACTAATTATTCGAAAAACGAAAATTGGCATTGGAGGTTAGCGAGAAAAGAATTCAATTTTATTCTTATGGGAGTTTGAGCTTTCTCTCTTTTGATTGGACTGCGTTCGTGCTTTTGTACCTGTGTTTTGTTTTTTAGGGTTCCGTACCTTAAAAAGAAAAAAGGAACCCATACAGGATCACTTCGTTGTCTGTTTGTCTGTCGTGGATGTCACGAAAACTTGTAGGGTACTTCCCGTTGACCTAGAATCATGAAATTTGGCAGGTAGTTAGGTTTTATAGCACTAGTAAAGGAATAAATCCGAAAACCGTGAATTTGTGGTTAATCACAATAAAAAATTTAAAATGTGTTCATGAACATATATTGCTATTTTCGACTTTCAATGTAAGATTGCTGTACCAAGTGGGGTATCATATGAAAGGGCTGTACATTCTAAAACAGATTTTCATTTATTTTTAGGCATAATAGTTTTTACGATTGTAGTACGGAACCCTCAGTACGGCCGGTTTTTTTTTTTTTTTTTTTTTAATTAAAATGTTTTTCCAACCGTAATTTTAACAGATGTTCGAAGTTTTCACATTGTACATTCGACTTGTTGGTCTCCAAAACCCAGCGTGTTATTCGGTAGTGTCGGTATATTATTGGGGTGGTAGGTATACCGTATACGAGTCCAGCAGATTTGCATCACTGATAAATGGTATAATGCGGTTTGTCGGTATAACGGTATATCGTTGATTGATGGTCATCGTACAAGCTTCGTGCCAGGTATTTACCATTTATATGATGCTTTATGTAGATGGAAAGGCGAAAACACCTTCAAGGCATCTGCTAGGAAAGTGCGCTCCATCTTAGGCTGCATCATCACTTCAGGTCTGATTGCAGCCGAGCGGTTTTTTTTTTAATTTATAGACTGAATACTTAAAAGAGATTGCCCATTTTCTTAGGAGCTTTGGGCCCCCCCCTAATATAATTGTTATGTCACCATGGTTTTAATTTTATTTTGTAGACAAATAATTAACTCTTTATATTCTGCAAACGATTTCTATTTATTCACCCTGGTTATAAAGAAATCTTATTTTTTATATTGCTGATATGGAGGTTATATTTAACTAATACTTCTTCAAAATAAATGCATGTTTACGATTCTAACTGTAATTGTGGATATTTTCAATAATAGATTGAAAAAAAGTCGTTATAAAACATAATCGTAAAAAAATTACACATTAAAAAAAAAAAATTAAGTTTTGACACGACGCGACGCCACAAAAGAGGGCCCGGCGATCTCCTTTAAAAAGGTATCTAATCTATTCATGATCAACGCATCGCCAGTCCACTACTGAGCACGGGTCACCTCTCAAATTGAAAAAGATTTTGGCCATAGAGATTAGTATAAGAGGCGCCGGGATAACCTAACCTAATAATGGTAATGTGTGGTACAGCCTTAAAAAATAAACGTTTTTCTTTCTTTCTTTCTTTCTTTCTTTCTTTCTTTCTTCCATAGGGCCATAGGTAGATAAGATCACCACTCACCACGCTGGCCAAGAGCGGATTAGTAGATTTAGAAACACTATAATGTAATAGCTTATGCTCGAAACTTTGTCCGCGTGGACTACACTAATTTCAAACCCCTATTTCATCCCCTTAGGGGTTGAATTTAGAAAAATCCTTTCTTAGCGGATGCCTACGTCATAATAGCTATCTGCATGCCAAATTTCAGCCCGATGATACGTCCAGTAGTTTAAGCTGTGCGTTAATAGATCAGTCAGTCAGTCACTTTTCCTTTTATATATTTAGACTAGGTTGTGACTTCGGCCTGCGACTTCGTCCGCGTGGACGACATTAATTTCAAACCCCTGTTTTACCCTGTTAGGGGTAAAAAGTCAAAGTGGATAACATCAGACGAGTTGCAGAGAGACGCTGGATGGTGGCGGCGCCGGCGCTTGACCGTGGTGTGTGGAAGCCCCTACAAGAGACTATGGGTTGATAATTATGACGTAACGAAGTGATTCTATAAGGGCTCCTTTTTTGTCTGGAGATACGGAAAAATAACAAATAATAAAAGTTATTAATAGCTAATGCGACAAGTCAGTTTTTTGTGATATAAATCTGTCGTCAAGTTGTCACACTTGGTACACTGATGGGGTAATTAGAGGGGTTGACGGGCCGCGCGGGGTAACCCCGCCAGCTGGAAGAACGGAAGCGGTTCTAAATATTAAGGGTGAGCCGTGATAGCCTAGTTGTTAAAACATCCGCCTCCTATATGGAATTCAATGGCCCTGTCTTTACGAAGTAATATATAAGTCAATGTACCTAGTACAGTACTTCCTAATTCCATGAAGCGACGATAAGACCAACTTCGACCATGGAGGTAGATATATAAATACTGACTTGTGCCCCCCATTAAGAAACTGTATGTGAGTCCCGGCAATAAAATCTAATTGTATGACATAACAAATTAAGGATAGGTTGGATTCCTCAACGTTTTAACCTTGGGAATGATTCGCAGCCCGGAACACTATTTAACTGCAATTTAGGTGGCCATACTTTTTTAGTGCTTTTACATAATACGACAATTAGATGGTCGATTTCGTAAAACCTGTATCAATAACTATTACAATCTCAATTGTTTTGATTGGCTGAGTTTGAGCGATTCTTGTTGCAACAATGCATTGTAGCACACATCGATGATTGTAGCCAATAATGACCGAGCATCTACCAATCAGAGGTGATTGCGATCGTGACATTGTAGCTGTCATTCTACCGCAATTGAGCAGTTGGTATACTTGTTCATAAAAATATCGATCTGACTAGGGCAGTGGTGAGCGCTGTCATAAGTGGTTTTAGTTTCGGATTGACTGTAGGACTGGCCGCTACAGCATCACTTATTGACTCGAAAAAATCATTGAAAAGTTCGGCCGGCGGGCAACGTCTTCCTAAGAGCGCCTCCTGTGAGGCTCGGACCACGAGTTAGGATGACGTTGGGATGGATGGGTGGTTGGACTGGTTAGTCCGTATGAGGCCGTGTCGTGAGTCCACGTCCCTGGTGACGTTAGAAATCGGGGACCTCGTCTTCACCGGCGACGAGGGGTCGTGTCACACAACTCAGGTCACATAACTAACACTGGAGTGCATATTCAAGATAGAGACTTCTTTAGGGAACCATTCAGACGTGTCATGTCACGATGTGTCAATTCAATTTTTTTTTGTTCTTCTTCTGGCAAATTCAATCTTTATGCAATGCAATAAGCTTGAACATGACACATGTCATCTATGGTCTTGTAAATGAGCCCCTATCTTGAACTATGAATTCCAGTGTAGGTGGTATATCTATCTATCTAGTCTTTAGAATGGGCGTCTAACTCTAGCGTCGTCGTATATATATTAGGTACCACTACCGAGGTATTAAACTATTAATGTCAATGATCCTGGTGGATAGATAAGCTATTTTCTTTTTAAAACGGCATATCGTGCAGTTACGGTATGTCGTTCGTATCGTATCGCAGACTACAAAAGGCTGTTTTGACATTGACTTTGACATTACAATATAGGTATGGTCTTGACAGTCAATTCGTTCAATTTCTAAATAGGTAGTTTCGCGCTCCATTGATATTAATTGATCAATTACTTTGATGTAACGATTTTGCCTTGAATTTGGGATATTGTGACTTTGTGCCTCCATTCAATTCTATTCCTAGTATTATTTATGGCTAGCGGGCTTAACAACTGGGCCATCATCATCATCATCATCATCATCATCATCAACCGATAGAAGTCCACTGCTGGACATAGGTCTCTTGTAGGTACTTCCACACGCCACGGTCTTGCACCGCCGTCCAGCGGCTCCCTTGGACTCGTCTGATGTCGTCCGTCCACCTAGTGAGGGGTCTTCCAACGCTGCGCCTTCCGGTGCGAGGTCGCCATTCCAGCACCTTGAGACCCGAACGTCTATCGGTTTTCCGAACTATGTGCCCTGCCCATTGCCACTTCAAATCAAGACTGCACCATCAGTACCCTTATTATAAATGCGAAAGTGTGTTTGTTTGTTGGTTTGTCCTTCAATCACGTCGCAATGGTGCAACGGATTGACGTGATTTTTTGCAAGGGTATAGATAAAGACCTGGAGAGTGACATAGGCTACTTTTTATCCCGAAAAATCAAAGAGTTCCCACGGGATTTTTAAAAAAATCACGACGATCCGTTACACCATTGCGACGTGATAGAAGGACAAACCAACAAACCAACAGACAAACACACTTTCGCATTTGTAATAAGGGTACTGATTGGCCTGAACAGCTGCGTCTGCGCATTCCAAACCAAACAATACGGCGTCAATGCGATCGGTGAAAAATAGAAATTATGTGCGTGTAATATAAACAATACGCCTAACGAGAGATCAACATGAACATATGCAATTTAACGGGATTTACAATAACAAATGGGGTAAAATTCATCACCACAACTAACATAAGGGGAAAGTTACCATAAATCATCATATACACATTTGAAAAGAGATACATACAGACTGACGTATCAATCATATTATAACACTAGCGACTCGCCCCGGCTTCGCACTAGTAGCTTATTGAAATGTTTTGTAAATAAAATATAACCTATGTCACTCAGGAATGTAGCTTTCTACTGGTCAAAGAATTTTCAAAATCGGTTCAGTAGTTCCAGAGATTACTTACTCTCTACAATCAAACTTACAAACTTTACCTTTTATAATATTAAGTATAAGGTACATATAGATAAGCAACTGGGTCTATTTTTGAAGTCAGTTCAAATCAAATCAAATATCCCCGCGACTGGTCCGCGTGGATTTAGATTTTTAAAAATCTCGTGGGAACTCTTTCATTTTTAACCGACTTCCAAAAAGGAGGTGGTTCTCAACTCGGCCCGTTTTTTTTCAATTTTTTTATTTATGTAGGTATGTACATCGATTTTTTCCAGGTTTCTGGACCGATTTCCCAAATTTTTTTTTATCCGGAATAAAAAGTTGCCTATGTCAATTTCCGGGATGCAAGCTACCTTTGTATCAAACTTCATAATATTATATATAAATCGGATAAACAGACGGGCCTTTAAGAATCTCGTGGAAACTTTGATTTTCCGGGATAAAAGTAGTCTATGTCTGTCCAATTCGAACAATTTTGGTATGGTAAGAGCAAAATATTACTGGCACTATAGAAATTACATAGATACCTACTTACAATTTTTTTGTATCATCCGTGTGTCATCAGATAGATTCTTGTTTACCTATAAACACTTTATGCACAAGAGCATGAAAAGCAGTTTAAGTGTGCTTACAGCCAGCGTAAAGTAGAACTTTACGAGCATGACAAGTGAAAACATTATTTTTAAAGTTTTTCTATCATTTTGGGAGTATAAAAGAGAGATGATGGAAAATGCAATTTCCAAAGAACAAGCAAACATAAATAACTTGCGCTCAGCATCGTTTGTTCAGCACGTTATGTACACAACAGTTGCGTCACCACTTACCGGGTACAATGCAAGTGTGCCCTTTGCAAAGGTTTAGAGAAAAGTGACAGTTTATATGCATCTACCGATCTAAGCTGAGCTCTATAGAGCGTTCAGTACGCAGTCAAAGTAATGTACATCAGCCTTAAGGCGAGTCACCGAGGCTAAGCGGAAAAAACTGGTTTGCTAGATCAAATGTTTTAGGTATTTACTATTAAATAATGGCCTTGCTAAAAATATACAATATACCTAAAGACATTGTCTAAAGAATGTGTTACTTTGATACACAATAGGAAGTACTTCACTCGATCAAATAAAATCTTGAAATAAGCCGAAATAAAGGTCTAAAACGAATTATTTAATACTAAAATTTCTGACTTGGCAAAAAAATTATATGGAAATATTTGTCTTCAAGTACCTACTACAGAGAACCTGCTAAATTTTGGTTTTCAACAGGACTTCTATAATTTATTAAATTCAAATTTAACGTTTGAAACACAGAATTTGCGGTCGGTCTCAACGACAGGGGCAACACTGTACAAATCTACTATCTCCTTCTAAAGATCGATGTACATTACTTTCGGTCGCGTACTGTACGTATAACTTGGACGACCTCCCTGGCGCAGTGGTAAGCGCTGTGGTCTTGTTAGTGGGAGGTCCCGGGTTCGATTCCTGGCAGGGGTTTGGAATTTTATAGTTTCTAAATTTCTGGTCTGGTGGGAGGCTTCGGCCGTGGCTAGTCACCATCCTACCGGCAAAGCCGTGCCGCCAAACGATTTAGCGTTCCTGGCCCCCAAACTAGGATTTCCTGTGCTATGGGGAGTCAGTCTTTCGCCCGAATATAATTTTTTTTGAAGCAAGATTTTGATACCAGCAGTGAGCATCATGCCTAACATCCATACTTAATATTATAAATGCGAAAGTGTGTCTGTCTGTCTGTTTGTCTGCTAGCTTTTCACGGCCCAACAGTTTAACCGATTTTGATGAAATTTGGTACAGAGTTAGCTTACATCCCGGGAAAGGACATAGGCTACTTTATATCCCAAAAAATCAAAGAGTTCCCACGGGAGTTTGTTAAAACCTAAATCTACGCGGACGAAGTCGCGGGAACCATCTAGTACCTAATAATTTTTCCACTCATAGGTTTTAGGAACGCTATAAACTAGTTCCAACGTAAGTAAGTACTAAGCACTAAAGGCAATTACAGCCTGCGTCATACAAGCTAAGCAAAGAGAACTGATGACGCAGCGCTACACATATACACACCTCTCTTTGCACAGTCGGTCTCTAGGGCTTTGTGACACCCCGGCTGAATGTCACTGAGACATCTCGGGTTCGATCCCGGGCATGCACTTTTCGGAGATATTACGTGCGTTTTAAGCACATAATTATTTCACAGTTCTCTTAAGTGAGTGAATTCTGCCTCCGCACTGAGCGGAACGGAACGGAATATGCTATAAACCTTTCTTATTGTACAGGTGCTCAGTAGTGAGCCGGCGATGTGTTGATCATGATGATGTAGGTACCCTTATTATAAATGCAAAAGTGTGTTTGTTTGTCTGTTGGTTTGTCCTTCAATCACGTCACAACGGAGCAACGGATCGACGTGATATTTTGCATGAGAAATAAAGACCTGGAGAGTGGCCATAGTGACATAGGCTACTTTTTAACCGACTTCAAAAAAAGGAGGAGGTTCTCAATTCGTCGGAATCTTTTTTTTTTATCCCGGAAAATCAAAGAGTTCCCACGGGATTTTTTTTAAAGCTACGGAAATCCACGCGGACGAAGTCGAAGTTATTGATAATATGGGTACCTAGTATAAAGAATATGCCTTCTTCAACGTCGATATCAGATGTTTAATTCAATACACTCGTAAATACTTATGAGATAACTCATTGAAACACATGAAATACTTCTTTTACATTTTTTCACCACTTACAACAATACTTTACACTTTTTGAGATTACCTCCCAGCTCTAAAGCATCAAACGAACTAACTTAGAAAACGCCATTTATGCCGACCAAACGTCACGTTTCTTTTTTTCATTCATTACACAGATAAATGCAAAGTGTATGCCATTGGTCTGAATCGAAAACAACCCACCAATGACAGCCTCTTTGAAATTTCATCCAATGAGATTATTCCTAAATCATAATGCAGTTGTAAAAAGTATGTGATTTGACCCAAACGATAAATTATTATTTGAAAATCATGACACTAGTGATTAGTATCTGACTTATATTTACTTAGTTGGTGATTGCAAAGAAACAGAGTATGTATGTGTCTAGTAAGTATAACATACTCTCTAGATAATAGATAAAGCATGTTTGTGGCATGTTCCAAGTCCTAAGCAAACACCTACTGAGGCGACGCTGTTGTGTTGCAAGCGGCTTTAATCGAACCCACTACCCGTGGAACTCGATGAAGAAGAAAGAAAAGGAAAAAACCTGAAGAAAAGTGAGTAGTTCAAAAAAGGAAAAACTATCCATAATATTACACCCGAATGCGAAATTGAGTTTTTATTGGTTTGTTGGTTTGTCCTTCAATCACATCGCACATTCTTTGCATGGGTATAGTTAAAGATCTGGAGAGTAACAAAGGATCTAAATCTATTGCTATCCCTGCCATAAAGTTGCTTGCGGAAAAGGAGAGCACCTTATAGCACTAGATTTAGACCAGTTCATTTAGTTTAGTTTAGACTTTAGAGATTGTGTACAAGATAAATTTCTTCAACTATTTCACTCTCTCGATCACAACTCGACACCAGACCTTATCGTAATCAAGTAGTAGTGGACGAAGAATTTTTTTATCTTTGTTATGAAATTGCTGATAAGCGTCTTCCGGGCTTAAAGCACGCCAAAAGTGGACCATTTTACTTTACTTTATAATTTAAGACAATGAATGTTAGGTTCAAGGAAAATTGTATTTTACGCAGTGGAGATAAAGTTCAATGTCATCATCATTGTCAACCCATCGTTAGTTCACTGCCTTTACTGAAAACGGGTCTTCTCTCAGAATGAGAAGGGTTTGGCAATAGTCCACCACGCTGGCCAAGTGCGGATTGGCAGACTTCACACAACTTTAATAACATTATGGAGAACTCTCAGACATGAAGGTTTCCTCACGTGTTTTCCTTCACCGTTAAAGCATATAACTCAGAGTTGTGTGCCCGGGATCGAACCTTAGACCTCCCGACGTCTTAACCACTAGTTAGGCTTTATGCATTTGTTTATTTACATTTTATTTGTTTAAAAAAAAACATTATTTGTTATTATAGCGGCAAATGAGAAATACACGTTCTGTGAAAATTTCAACTCTCTATCTATTACAGTTCATGAGATACAGCCCGCTGACAGACGGACGGACAGCGGAGGTTTTATAGGGTCCCGTTGGCACCCTTCGCGAACCCTATATTACACTGATCGCGAGCAATTTGCTCTTATCCGTTGATGAGTTCCAATCTCTATCTTTGAAGATGTTCATCAGATCTTCATCAAATTTATATGGAACTATCAAAGTCAAAGTCAAAGTCAAATGATTTATTCAAAATAGGTAATAAATTACTCTTATTGATTGTCTGGTATAGTGTTAGATTTGTAAGATAATATAGTGGTGATAATTATAACGCAAACTTAAAACTAAAGCTACGAGGGTTCCAAACGCGCCCAGGTCTGAGAAGAGCCCACAACAAACTCAGCCGGGTATTCTTTTTATTATCACCACTTTACAAAATTATTGAAACTTATTAGAACTATCACAAAGTCGTTAAGCAACTCATTCCCAAGCTTGCTTATCATTTAAATAATCCTTTACATTGTAATAGGATTTTTCAATTAGTTTACGTTTTATGAAAACTTTGAACTTGTTGAGAGACATCTCCAATATGTCTTCTGGAAGCTTATTATAGAAACGTATGGAATTACGAGCAAATGAATTGCTAACTTTACTGAGCCTAGAGGCGGGAATTACAAGTTTATTTTTATTTCTAGTATTTATATTATGACAGTCACTTTTTTTTTTTAAATTATTTATGTTTTTATGTACGTACAGTAAATTTTCAAAAATATATTGATTATGCACTGTCATAATTTTAACTTCCCTAAATTTAGTTCTCAGCGACTCTCGTGGCCCCATACTGTATATGGCTCGAACAGCCCTTTTCTGCAGCACAAAAATAGAATTAATATCAGCAGCATTACCCCATAATAATATACCATATGACATAATGCTGTGAAAGTAACTAAAATATACTAGTCTCGCAGTTTCTATGTCTGTCAACTGGCGAATCTTTTTTACCGCATATGCGGCAGAACTAAGTCTGTTCGATAAGTTATTTATATGAGAGCCCCATTGAAGTTTTGCATCTAACGTTATTCCAAGAAAAATAGCGGTATCCACTAAATCTAATTCCTCATTATTAAGTTGCACAGTGGTTTTCACCTGCTTAACATTTGGTAAAGTGAATTTAATACACTTTGTCTTTTTCCCGTTGAGAAGCAGGTTATTAGCTTCGAACCACTGTACTAACTTGGTGAGAGAATTGTTTACTTCATCAAAAGTTGTTAAGTATCGATTGATTTTAAATAAAAGTGATGTATCATCAGCAAACAAGACTATCCCGTAATTGTCCTTAGCGAGGTAAGGAAGGTCATTGATGTAAATAAGGAACAGAAAAGGTCCTAAGATGGAACCTTGTGGCACCCCCATTTTTACAACGGATCCGGGAGATCGCTTTCCATTCACGTCTACCCTTTGTATTCTATCATTTAGGTAAGAACTCATCAATTCCAATGCTGCACCCCTAATTCCATAATGGTGCAATTTCGCGACCAATGTTTCATGATCAACGCAGTCGAAAGCCTTGGATAAATCACATAAAACGCCAAGCGCATCACGTGATTCCTCCCAGGCTTCAAATATATTTAGTATTAACTCAACACCAGCATCGGTTGTTGAGCGACCCCGTGTAAAACCAAACTGTTTGGTGTGAAATAAATCATTAATGTTGAAAAAATTAAGCAGTTGAGTTAAAATTATTTTTTCAAAGATTTTACTAAAAGTGGGTAGTACAGATATCGGTCTGAAGTTAGTGGGGTCACTAGTACTACCTGATTTAAATAATGGAATTATTTTACTATGTTTCATTAAGTCTGGAAACTCACCACAGTCAACACAATTATTGAATATTAATGCTAACTCGGGTGCAACAATATCAATTAATGATTTCACAACGTTAACGGAAATGCCCCACAGATCATTTGTTTTCTTGTTATTAATTAATTTAAAAGCTTTGATAACGTCAGAGCAACTAACGTGACTGAATTCAAACATTTTATTACATTCAGGCACGTTATCCTCCAATAGTGAGAGAGCGGCGGCTGCTGAAGAGTTCAATGATTTTGTAGTAGAAACAGGAATATCTGTAAAGAAGGTCTCGAAAACGGTTGCAACCTCGGGGTCTGACGTAATCAACTTGTCATGATATTTTAGTTCAAAATTACAAGTTTTATGTGTCACTCTTCCTGTTTCTTCGTTAACTATTTTCCAGGTAGTTTTTACTACATTGGAGCTGTTTTTAATTTTTGCCTGGATATATTTTGACTTGGCTGCAATGCAATCTCTCTTAAACTTTTTGGAAAACAGTTGAACGTACTGCTTGAATTCGTCACCAGTATCATATTGTCGCTCCGCATACAATTCATATAGTTTTTGTCTACTTTTATGTAGTTCTACTGTTGCCCATTCACTAAAAACTTTTGCATCAGTAGTCAAGACCGATTTACTGGTGAATATTGAGTTAAATATAGTATTGAATATATTAAAAAATGTATTATACATTTCATCAGGACTAAACCCATTTGACAAAAATGGAAGGTGTTTTATAAGGCTTAGTCTCATATTCTCAATTCGGTCAGACGTTACTGGTACAAAGGTTATTCTACGTTTAGAATTTTTTTTCTTCAAATTTTCAAACTGGATCAACTGTCCACAATGATCCGAATCCAATTTTCTAATTATGGTTTTAGTAATTGGATTTATATTTGTAAAAATATTGTCTATACATGTGGCGCTAGTTACAGTTATTCTTGTAGGCTCCATAAACATGTTGGATAGGTTGTAGGATTTGAAAAGATTTAATAATTTGCCATTTAAAGGGCTACTTTCCAAAATATTTACATTAAAGTCTCCGCACACAATCAGCTTTTTATTTGATTTTGAGATTTTGAATAAGACTTCATCCATTACCTTTTCAAAAAGATCAAAGTTAGACAAGGGTGGTCTATATACAGACACAACAATGAATTGCTCAAGTTCAACTGAGGATAGTTCTATTGTTCGCTCAACAGACAGGCTCTCTATGTCATTTCGATTCTTGAATTTTAATTGTTTGCTAAGCAAAATTAACGAGCCGCCATGAATCGCATTGGTTCTGGTGAACGAACTACCAACCTGGTGATTACCAAAATTGAATGTATACTCATGATTTTTTAACCAATGCTCAGTTATACATAAAATATCAATATTGAAATTATTCAAAAAAAGTTCTATTTCCAGATCTTTCCCTCTGATACATTGAATGTTTTGGTGCACCAGATTGATAACATTAGATTTTTTGCAACAACTTGCAATTTCTAATTCTTTGCCGGTGAAGCTCTGTATACTTTGATGTACATTTTTCATGTGACAGGGCTCCTCCGTTGTCTTACTGTCTAGTTTAAACAAGCAATAGGGTTCCTAATAGTACTTACACTATTGCTCGAGTCAATAATAGAAAAATTAGTACTAGAAGTACTCGAGTCAATATTATAAATATTTGTACTAGAAGTACTTGAGTCAATATTATAAATATTTGTACTAGAAGTACAGTTTGTATAAGAGTCAAAAGAGTTTGTTACAACACTTGTAACTGAATCATTTAAATTATGTGCTAATAGTGAGGCAATATGCATCTTACATCTCTTCGGCAGATACATACTGTCTCCGGTCAATTTAAACTTATTAGTCAATTTAATACTATTAATGTCAAAATAAAAAATAGCTTCACTATAATGTTTAGTGAGATTATACATTTTCAAATTTAAAGTATGTATTTTATCATTTTGTTGTTTGTTTAATGTACCAGAATAAGGAAAAGCACACAAAACAAATTTACATTTTGTTTTCTCATGTAGGAGCAATAATTTTTGAATGCATTTTACAATCTGTTGTTTTTTGACTTGTAAACTGTCCCCAAACAATAATATAACATTTGTATTATCTCTCGGAAGTATACCCTTTCAAACAAAAAAAGAACTTTCCAAATCGGTTCAGGCGTCTTCGAGTAATCGGGGAACATACATCTATACTTAATATTATAAATGCAAAATTGTGTCTGTCTGTCTGCTAGCTTTTCACGGTCTAACAGTAAAACCGATTTTGATGAAATTTGGTACAAAGTCAGCTTACATCCCGGGGAAGGACGTAGGCTACTTTTTATCCCGGAAAATCAAAAAGTTCCCGCGGGATTTTAAAAACCTAAATCCATGCGAACGAATTCGCGAGCATCATCTAGTAAAAAATAAATATCTAGTAAAAAAATTAAATAAAAACAAAGATTCGGACGAATTCCTCCTTTTTTGAAGTCGGTTAAAAAGAGATAAATATTTTGACAATGGCCATTACTTATGATTATGATAACATATTATAAACGTAGAATATAAACATGAACTTCTGATGTCCATAACACGCGAGATTACAACACGAATTAGAATATTGTGAAACCATATCGCAATCAGCTGCTCGAAGCTTGGACGAGGGAATGTAGTAGAACTTGTTACTATTACTAGTAGATATAAGTAGACGTTAAGTTAAGTTTGCCCTTCTGTTACTTTGTTTAAGTTTTTGAAGATCAATAGTTAAATATTTGTTATGGAAGGCTGCAAAATTGTTATTTTGTCGCGAGAGTTTGTATTGTAATTCCGAGCCTTGGGGCTGACATGTATATAAATATAAAAGCCCCTAAATAAATAAAGAAGAAAAAAAATCCGAGCCAGCGAAGGATTCCGAGGTTATATCCTATAGAATCCTGAGCGTAGCGAGAAATTCAAAGGCTCGAGCGCAAATAAATTTGCAGCCGTGCAAAACACAACTTTTCATCTCACTACAGCGAGGTAAACTAGCGTTTTCCTCGCTGTGTGCTTGCTTGATATAAGAGGCGCATACAGATACCGTGGAAATTTGAATAAAAATTCTCTATATTAAGGCTTCTTCTTCTTGTATTATTTTCAAAAATTCATAATCAAAAATCCGAGTTTAAAATGCACTAAATGCGTTTAACAATAAAGATTCATGAATGTAAAGCGAATTACGCAAGTATTGTTACATTACTGGACGAACAATCGGTCGCATTACAATACACACAATGCTTCGTTCAGCTAATCCGCTCACTCGCTCAATAAATCACTCGTTCAACCGTTGGGTGACCGAACTGTACTC
This sequence comes from Maniola hyperantus, assembly GCF_902806685.2. Lineage (NCBI taxonomy): Eukaryota > Metazoa > Arthropoda > Insecta > Lepidoptera > Nymphalidae > Maniola > Maniola hyperantus. Next base: position 165,039 of record NC_048560.1, on the reverse strand, counting down.
GATTGAATACGGTATTACTATGGTAATTGCCTTGGTAATATTCTATTTTATGTTTTTAAAATTACTAGCATAGTTCGGAGCCAAGCTAATCCATACTAATATTATAAATGCGAATGTGTCTGTCTGTCTGTCTGTCTGTCTGCTAGCTTTTCACGGCTCAACCGTTCAGCCGATTTTGACGTAGCTTGCAACCCGGGGAAGGACATAGGCTACTTTTTATCCCGGAAAATTTAAGAGTTCCCACAGGATTTTTAAAAACCTAAATCCACGCGTACGAAGTCGCGGGCATCAGCTAGTTAATTATATGTAGAAAGTAGGAACACATATTTATTTTTTATTACGAACGGATACCACTCTTTACTTCTTCGGTTCTTCTTGTTCAATGTACATCGCTGAGCTATGTCGGTTACTCTAGCTCTCCTACAGATCTCCACGTGTCTGGTGAGCACATAGAGACACTCCGCACAGAGCTCGACGTGAATGACGTAAGAACACGTATGTCGAGTGGAAATGCCACTAAGCGGATAATTATGTATGTGATAAACATTTTATTCCCACCTATAAAACACGATACCATGCTCATTAACGCAAAACGTACATGGATGTGGCATGTTAAAAAAAACCTTTATAAAAATTACCCTGACAACTAATATTTCCCTTTCCCCTCCAACTAAGCGTTAAGCTTGTGCTAGGAGTAGGTACGACAATAGTGCAACGGGCGGGGTGTGAACCGGTGGCCTTTCGGATTTCAGTCCGATCCTCTAACCGTTGAGCTATTGAGGCTTAGAAATTGTAGTATTAATTGAGAAAGAACTCGCCATGATATTGTCAACTGTGTCGACTATTGTGTCAAAAGGGTTTACCGTACTTAAACCATACTCAGAGTGAACTATAGTGAGTGAGTGAGTGAATTCTACGCACTATCCTTTCGAAATGTTGAATCACTTGATTCTATCTTTGCCGCTAGACTTAGAGCGGTAACTAGTCAAGGCCGAAGCCTCTCACCACACCAGATCAGAGACCCGCTCCTGAAAACGGAATCTAGGACCACGTACTTAAATACGATCACTGCATCATCATCATCAACCGACAGACGTCCACTGCTGGACATAGGTCTCTTGTAGGGACTTCCACACGCCACGGTCTTGCGCCGCCGTCATCCAGTGACTCTTAGTGGGGGATCTTCCAACTCGGTTGGGCAGCGTTCAGGAAGCTTTGAGATGTCTTCTTTTCCAAAATTCCTCAGTGCTTGAAGACCAAAGTCTTGGAACAGTGCGTGTTGCCAGTGATGACATATGGATCCGAGACATGGTCGCTAACCATGATGGGCCTCATAAGAAAGCTCAGAGTTACGATCACTGCGTAGAAAGAATTGCATTGGCAACTGAATACCATATCCGCATTTCGCGCCTCTACGTGTCCACAAAATATGTCTCGGCTGATAATATAGTTGATAATGCTCGGCAGGTAGTGTTCCTAATTAATTGGAGAGGTGCTTGAACTCCAACTAACTAACTGACAAGGGTGTCTTCTAATTCATATTTGCTTACTCGTGTCAACGTTGGGCTGGTAGGAGGCTACGGCTGTGGCTAGTTACCACCCTACCGGCAAAGCCGTACCGCCCAAGCAATCTATAGCGTTCCGCCACATTCCATACCTCTTCCAGGTTAGCCCGCTACCATCTTAGACTGCATCTTCACTTACAATAAGGTGAGATCGCATTCAAGGGCTAGCTTTTATAGGTATAAAATGTAGCCTCAATAGCTCAACGAGTAAAGGAGTGGACTGAAAACCGAAAATGGTTGACGGTTCAAACTCCGCGCCCGTTGCACTATTGTCGTACCTACTCCTAGCACAAGCTTGCCACTTAGTTGGAGAGGAAAGGAGAATATTAATCGTTTAACATGGCTAATATTCTTTTAAAAAAAACCGATAGACATTCACTACTAGACGAAGACTAGATTCACAGTACGTGGCAGAAAGTAATGTACATCGACCTTTAGAAGGAGATAGCAGATCTGTAGAGCGTTATCCCTGTCGTTGAGACCGACAAAATGTCATATAGGTATGAGTGACAGAGACAACGCTCTACAAAGCCGAAATGTCAGTCTAATGGCCGATGTACATTACTTTCGGCCGCGTACTGTTCGTTAGTAAATGCCGTAAGTTAATCATGTAAGTTACTTACTTCAGATGTATTCTAATTCCTCGGCCTTAAAGCAAGTGATGTTTACAAATGATTTAGTATAAAATGGGTACCATTAATTTGTCGATTTTTAATTAAGTGTTTTTTTTTTAATTGCTTAAGACGCACATAACTCCGAAAAGTTAGAGATGCGTGCCCGGGATCGAACTGCCGACCTTCCGGATATGAAGCCAATATCTTAACCATTAGCTATCACTGGTTTTTTTTCTATAAAAAAAGTCAAGTAGTGTTCCTAATTAATTGGAGGCTAAAAGGTTCTTGAACTGTAATAGGGCGGGCCCGCTAATTAATATCTGGCTAGATTTTAGCGGATATTAGGTAGACATTTAGCTGAGCTCTACCGAGGTGTATTTATTCGATTCTGTCACGACATTTTGGCATTAGTACAGTAGGGCGATATGGGCGATTGTCTTAAACCTGCATCAATCATTATTACAATCTCAATTGTTCTGATTGGCTGAATTTGTGCGATTCTTGTTGCAACAATGCATTGTGGCCAATAGTGAGCGGGCATTAACCAATCAGAGATGATTGCGATCGTGACATTGTAGCTGTCAAACAACCGCGGTAGGGCCACTGTTGTTATAAGATCCGACAGCTAAATATACGTAGGTAAGGTAGTACCTATGACAATTTAATTTCACCACTTTGTCGGGGTGATTAATATTTATACCCATGCCAAATTACAGATTTCTGGCACTAATAGTCTCTGAGATTAACCGAGGACGGACGGACATGACGAAACTATAAGGGTTCCTTGTTTACTACGGGACCCTAAAGACCTGAGAAAAGATTCTGCCTACTAAATTTTCTAAAACGCCTTATGACTTTTATCCTGTTTTTATAATGCCAGCCACCAAAGCATATTTAATCTGTACTTCTATTAAAGGATTAGGACCATATTAGGACTATGATTAGGATAGCTTTTGAATTTGATAGCCCTTAGCGATGACAGGTCATGTCAAACACTCCTGTGAACATGACAGCTGTCATATTCAATCAAAGGTCTTTTTGTGTATCGTTCGGGAATACCGTTAGGTTTTTTATAGAGTCATAATCGGGTCGAACTAATTTGTACGCATTGGAATACAAACTTGAATGATGAAGCAAAAGTAATAATCATCATCATCATCATGATCAACCCATCGCCGGCTCACTACTGAGGAAAAAGGGATGTTGTGTTTGTCAAAAATAATATCTTTCTCATCATCAACCAATAGACGTCGACTGCTGGACATAGGTCGCTTGTAGGGACTTCTACACGCCACGGTCTTGCGCCGCCTGGATCCAGCGGCTCCCTGCGACTCGTCTGATGTCGTCCGTCCACCTAGTGGGGGGTCTTCCAACGCTGCGTCTTCCGGTGCGAGGTCGCCATTCCAGCACCTTGGTACCCCAACGTTTATCGGTTGTACGAACTATGTGCCCTGCCCATTGCCACTTCAGCTTCGCAATCCGTTGAGCTATGTCGGTTACTCTAGTTCTCCTACGGATCTCCTCATTCCTGATTTGATCAGTGTCATCATCATCATCTTTCTCAGTGTTTATTAAATTGAGGGTCTTCTCCTGAGTACCACGCGGGGAGGCTCTTTTCATGTCCAAAATTAATATATTCTGTTTTTTATAATTTTTATAGTGTTTCACCTACACTTGAAGGAATTTTCTAAATAATTTTAAATAGGTACACATCAAAAATTGCGAACCGGCAGGAATCGAACCCGCGTCTCCTGGGATCGCGCCCGACGCTCTAAGCTACAGCCCGCTTACTGCCAGTGACGAAGTTTGTGATGTTGTGATATTCTGTTTAGTAAAACTGCAACATTTTTAATCAGGACAGCCCTCACGAATCTCTAAGTGTGGTTAACCTATTTGTACGAAGGTGTATAATACAATATTTGTAGCACAAATCACAGAACGTGTGGGATTTCGTCTCATTTAAAGCAGATAAAAACAATCGCTTGTAGATCCGCCATTAGGTTAATGATATTATGTTTATTCAATTATTATGACATGTGTTAGTATCGCGTAGGCTTCTAACTTGATGTATGGCGAAACTTTATTATTCGGCACCTACTTGAAAAAGTCGAGTTTGTTTGTTTGTTGAGTTTGTTGTGGGCTCTTCTCAGACCTGGGCGCGTTTGGAACCCTCGTAGCTTTAGTTTTAAGTTCGCGTAAAAATTATCACCACTATCTATACCTATTATCATCATCTTACAAAATGCAAACCGACTATCAAAAAGTGTAATTTGTTTACCTAAGTACTTTGAATAAGAGTTTTGACTTTGACTTTGAGAGTAGTCGCGATTTTTTACGGTAGGTACTTATCTAAATATATAAAAGGAAAAGGTGACTGACTGACTGACTGACTGACTGACTGACTGACTGACTGATCTATCAACGCACAGCTCAAACTACTGGACGGATCGGGCTAAAATTTGGCATGCAGATAGCTATTATGACGTAGGCATCCGCTAAGGAAGGATTTTTGAAAATTCAACTCCTAAGGGGGTGAAATAGGGTTTTGAAATTTTGTAGTCCACGCGGACGAAGTCGCGAGCATAAGCTAGTCTATTATATAAAAGGACTGACTGACTGACGGATCTATCAACGCACAGCTCAAACGAATGGACAGATCTGGCTGAAATTCAGCATGCAGATAGCTATTATGACATAGACATCCGCTAAGAAAGGATTTTTGAAATTTCTGAAGTGAAATAGGGGTTTGAAATTTGTCATACTTCGTCCACGCAGACGAAGTCGCGAGCACAAGCTAGTATGTATATAAACTTGCTTATTCTCGCGACTTCGTCAACAAATTTTAACGAATTCTAACGAAGCAAAAATTCACCGACCTACTTTTTTTTATCATATTTTCCTCGCGCAGTCATTGAACAGAAATAGTTATACGCAAAAAACGTAGGATGACTAAGTACCTAGACTATTTCTGAAACCGCTTTACGCTAGATTTTAAATTACCTATCGCAAAACATCGTTGTATCGAGGCCAGCCGGTTTTTGTCATGAAACAACGGAAAAATGTGGCGTTGACCAAAGTTATTATGTAACAGAAAGAACGCGACAGGTCGAGATGGCAATTGAGGTATGAGGCGGGGAACACCCCGCACATCCACACGTCACCCGTGCACGCAGAGACAGCAGATTTGTAGAGCATTGTCTCTGTCGTTGAGACCTGACAAATCTGCTAAAGGTACTGTAAGTATATGCGTACTCTTGAGGTTAACATAATATGTGCTATCCTTACTCTATGCTAGCGTTCTGATTTATAAGTCCCGCAAATTGCTAATGCGCGTGGCCGCCATTTTAGTGACGTCAGCACTGAAGTTTTGAGCTGCTGGTATATTTTTATTTCGGCTATAAACGACGTCATTTCGATGTTAATGAGACATGGTTTCAGCGCAATAGCAATTTGCGGGACTTATATATTATGTAACCTTTGCATGCATTATTAAAAAAAAATACCTGAACAATGTGAGATGCAGGCCAGCACGAAGAGCGCCAAACACATAGACATCCTTGTCAACTCCATCATATATCACTGGTTAGAACCGTTAACTATATACCACTGGTAATAGGTTAAATATAAAAATATTATATTTAGTACTAGGCACTGGCAACACTGTCACTCAAGGCACATCACTAGCTTCCTTATACAGGCACTTGGTTTTCGTTGATCTGTGGAATAAAAAATAATATTAAAACTAGCTTATTTTTTTATTACCTATCGTATTTAAAAAAAATGCGTTCCATTTTTAAAATATGTTCTTTTTATCTGTGCATATTCCACACTCGTGTTCCAATTTTAAAATCAGATTTTATCTATGCGGAAATCATAAACCCATATTTTTTAATCGGTCAATGCATTTCAAAGTGCATGATATTACGAAGATGCAGTCATAGCCTGTTCCTATTTTAGAGCAATAAAACAGATAGGCGGGTCAACTTGTGCGTTGTGCCAGATACGCACGTAGCTAAGATAAGGCACGCCGGGTCGCTAAATATGTATTTACTGCCTCATTGGCCTAACTCTAGTCTAATGGCTAGTTTAAAAGCAGGTTTTTTTTCAAAATGGCCGCCATGTAAATAAAAAAAATTAAAAATAAAAATTAAAAGATTTATTTATTTATTTTAAACTTGTTTAAAATACTTGTCACGTCCCAAAATCGGTGTTGAGACACATTTTGGATGTTCAAAGAATCAAGTTTTACAATCAAAAACGAAATTTTTTAATATTAAAAAAAATGAAGATTGAAAGATGAGATTTCGGCTTTGTAGAGCGTTGTCTCTGTCACACATATGTGACGTTTTGTCGGTCTCATCGACAGAGACAATGCTCTACAAAACCACTATCTCTTTCTAAAGGTCGATTGTATACATTATTTTCTGCCACTCCTAAAACTTTAAAAAAAAATAGAGATAGCGTGCAAACGAGCAGGCGGGTCACCTGATGTTAAGTGAATACCGCCGCCCATGAACATTTGTAGCACCAGAGGAACTGCCGAAGCGTTTTCGGCCTTTCACCCTTTCAGGAATTAGTTGGTCCGCCCCTTGAATAACCCCATGTTGTAATCTTGTGGGAGCACCGCCGATGGGAGTTGATTTCACTGTTTGTATCTGCGTGGGAACTAAAGAGGGCTCTGGCACTGACGGTCGAACTGCACCAGACGCACAGGTGGTGAGGGTGAAATTGTTTGCGGTGGCGCGCGGTGCGGTTGTAGAAAGAGGAGGTACAGCGTATCTGTATCGAATCCCAGCCTTTCCGACTATGAGGCCGACGCTCGGCTATTAACACATGATTAATTCTACATATTTTAAACAAACGTATATACATCATCGTTTACATTAAGAAAGACAAATCGACTATCATCAACATCCAATACAAATAAAGCGATGTTTTCTCAATACATACATCGTTACACAGATCAAAGACACGGAAGGAACCGCCTGCGATAATAAATATACGGTTATTTTTGTACCACCATCCCCCCTTTATAAGTACAGATATCCGTTCCGTTCCGAACCATAGATAGGCTTAGATCTCCGACCTCGAGTAAGCGATGGGCGATTTATTCAATTCTTGAATCGTTCTTGAAGTTAACCGCAAGACGCGTCACAATAGCATTTTAGGCGACAGAGGGGCGCGCGACGCGAGGAAGCGGACCACACTAGCCATGCGTTCACCATCTGCATTAGTGTGAGTGCTACATCCGTACGGAGTACACGAGCGCGTGGAACGATATCTGCGGGAGCTTGCACTCGCACGACAGACAACAAAGTGATCCTATAAGGGCTTTTTTTTTCATTTTGAGGTACGGAACCCTAAAAAACATGATTGCTATATTATATTTTGTTGGTTCGTTGGTCGCGATGTACTAAGTGCTATTTGTATAAGAAATTCACATAAACTCAAGGATCTTTGCTCTTCCAAAGTTACAAGGTGGGTCGCGATTAATATCACACTTATTCATTGCTAAAAGATAAACCATAGTTTTTAGGGTTCCGTACCTCAAAAGGAAAAACGGAACCCTTAAGGTTCGTACGCACCTGAGCGGCGCGGCGCGGCGCTTCAGTCCGGCTGCAGAACGCTTCACCTCAGGCCGCTCGACGGTGCCTACCGCACTACAACTTCAGTACGCGGCAGCTCGCGTCACTTGCGCGTCACTTCTACACCCGTTCGCGTACGAGCAACAACGTCGCAAGATGAGCGACAGTGAAGAGGATTTGATTATTATTTCTTTGTTGTGCAGAAGAAGAACGAATTATCGAAGAGAAAAAACCGGCCAAGTGCGAGTCAGGCTCGCGCAATGAGGGTTCCGTACTACAGTCGTATGATTTCGATAATTCAAAAACTATGATGCATAAAAATAAATAAAAATCTGTTTTAGAATGTACAGGTGAAGACCTTTCATATGATACCCCACTTGGTATAGTCACTCACTTCGAAAGTTGAAAATACTAATCTAAAATATTAGTTCATGACCACAATTTAATTTTTTTTGTGTGATCTAACCCTAAATTCACGGTTTTCAGATTTTTCCCCAAATGTCAGCTATAAGATCTACCTACCTGCCAAATTTCATGATTCTAGGTCAACGGGAAGTACCTACCCTGTAGGTTTCTTGACAGACAGACGGACAGACAGACAGACAGACAGACAGACAGACAGACAGACAGACAGACAACAAAGTGATCCTATAAGAGTTCCGTTTTTCCTTTTGAGGTACGGAACCCTAAAAAAGAAGAAGAAATGGATTGCTGACATACCAAAGTCACGCCATCAAGAAGGATATCACATTTTGTTTCCTCGCCTTCTTAATGACTCTGTACCATTTCACATTTACTTCAGAATGTCAAAGACAAAATTCTTTATGCGATTGCCTAATAGTTTTTGTGGAAATTACATTAGAAACAATAGGTATACCACACAGGTCGGTAATATAATCCTACAAGAAACCTATGTCCAGCAGTGGACATATCTATCGGTTGATGATGATGATGATGATGATAGTTTTTATGGAAATTATAAAAAAATATTTATGCATATCCATACTTATATTATTATCAACGCAAAAGTGTATTTGTCTGTCTATCTACTAGCTTTTCACGGCTCAACAGCTTAACCGAATTTGATGAAATTTGGTACAAAGTTGAATTACATCCCGGGGAAGGACAGGCTACTTTTTATCCTGGAAAATGAAAGAATTTCCACGGGATTGTTAAAGGCCCATTTATATGAAGTTTGGACCAGAGGTAGCTTGCATTCCGGGAATTGACAGAGGTAGGCAACTTTTTATCCCGGAAAATCAAAGAGTTCACACGGGATTAAAAATCTAAAAAAAAATGCAACTAGATGATGCCTGCGACTTCGTCCGCGTGGATTTAGATTTTTCTATAGGTGAGCACATTTCCGGGAATTACCTACTCGTACCTATATACCTGAGATAGATTATACCCTGTAGGATAAAAGTAGCCTATGTGTGCCTACACATAGGCTAGTTTTATCCCGAAAATCAAAAAGGTTCCACGGGATTTTTAAAAAACCTATATCTACGCGAACGAAGTTGCGGGCATCAGCTAGTCCCTTAGGTTCTGTGGAAATTACATTAGAAAAAGCATTTTCGCAAAATGTCTTTGTTTTATGTGCAATAGAATATATAAAATAGGCAGGTAAACACAGGTACATATTATATCTAAATACCTATATAAAAGAAAAAGGTGACTGACTGACTGATCTATCAACGCACAGCTCAAACTACTTGACGGATCGGGCTGAAATTTGGCATGCTGGCTAGCTAACTAGCTAATATGACGTAGACAACCGCTAAAAAGGGATTTATGAAAATTCAACCCCTAAGGGGGTAAAATAGGGGTTAGAGATTTGTGTAGTCCACGCGGACGACGTCGCGGGCATAAGCTAGTATAATATAAACACAAGTACAACAATAGGTAGGCATATTTCCGAAACTATTAATTCTACCTAGATGAAGTAGGTAGGTATAATATGTACCTACATAATATATTATAGTTATTTAATCAGGATTATTTTTACCATTGATGTTTTCTCATAACGCTCGGAGAGACATTTATACATTTAGACACTGGGAAGGGGGGAAGCCGACATCCTAGGGGTTGGGACCTTTGAGGATATACTTCTAAGAGCATGAGGAACACGTCATGTGTCAAAAATTAAACCTACGTTATTTATTTTGAGGTCTATCTTGCCGATTCTTGCCTGTACTTTAAATACCTAACAAGATGCGCGTGTATCTTATTCGAGCGACGTACGCATACTGAAGCGCCGCGCCGCGCCGCTGGGTATGTCGCACTAGCGTCACTGCACTGCGCGTCGCTTCGGTGCGCTTCAAAATATTCTCTCCAGCCGTGCCGCGCGGCAACGCGCGGTGAAGCGCCGCGCCGCGCGGCTCTAGTGCGATATGCGCCATACAAAATGATAGAAATGATATTTTGAAGCTCTGTGCCGCGACGTGAAGCTCACTGAAGCGCCGCGCCGCGCCGCTCAGATGCGTACGAACCTTTATAGGATCACTTTGTTGTCTGTCTGTCGGTCTGTCGAGAAACCTACAGGCTACTTCCCGTTGACCTAGAATCATGAAATTTAGTAGATAGGTATAGGTATAGATCTTATAGCAGACATTCGGGGAAAAATCTGAAAACCGTGAATTTGTGGTTACATACCACAAAAAAATTCAATTGTGGTCATGAATTAATAATTAATATTTTCAATTTATAAGTAAGATATCAAGTGGGCATATGAAAGTACGGAACTGTAGTACGGAACCCTCGTTGTGCGAGCCTGACTCACACTTGGCCGGTTATTTTTTATATTTTATATACTTATATTTTCCTTTTATATTTACATTTATTTTTACTGCTATTTTTTAGATTTTGTTCTTTTTTATGTTACTGTTTTGGTTTAGTTTGTTCTTTTTAACCGACTTCAAAAAAAGGAGGAGGTTCTCAATTCGTCGGAATCTTTTTTTATGTCACTGTTATGGTTTAGTTTATACAAAGTTTTATTGATCAATGCAGAGATAACGCAACGGGCGCGGTGCGTTTTTATTAATCAATATATGGCGCAAACTGAAAACCAGCGCCGAGCATTGTGAGCAGTGCTCGGCTATGCTGAGTTTGCGACCTTTTGTTTATTGTTAGTTTTTAGTTTAGATAGTATATTAGATATAACATTGTACATACTAGTTACTAGCAATAATGTAAACAATAAAGCATATTTATTATTTATTATTATTATTATTATTATTTCTTATACCTATCTACATAAATGTTTATCCATACTAATCTATATATAGAAGGAAAAGCTGACTAACTGACTGATCTATCAACGCGCAGCTCAAACTATTGGACGGATCGGACTGAAAGCCATGCAGATACATAGCTAGTATGACGTAGGCATCCGCTAAGAAAGAGTTTTTGAAAATTCAACCCCTAAGGGGGTAAAATAGGGGTTTGAAAGTGCAGTCCACGCGGACGAAGCCGCGGGCATAAGCTAGTAATTCAAATAAATATATTGAAAGGTGTTTCAAAACAAACTCAAGAAGCAGTAAATAAAATAAAACGAAGTTCTTATCACTAAAAATTACCTAATTAGTTAAATGTATTGCTCCCAAACATTGACATTAAATCAAACAAAGATAAACAGTTCATTACTATAACTTTCCCAAAATAAGAACCCGTATTTGTTGTCACTTTGTTGTCTGTCTGTCCGTCTGTCCTTCGTATCTATCAAGAAAACTTATAGTGGATAAACGTCCGTGCTTATGGGTCTTATTTTTTTTTTCGGTGATGTAACCACAAATTCACGGTTTTCGGATTTATTCCTTTACTTGTGCTGCTATAAGACCTACCTACATAGCAAATTTCATGTTTCTAGGTCAACGGGAAGTACCCTACAGGTTTTCTTTACAGACAGACAATAAAGTGATCCTATAAGTGTTCCTTTTTTCCTTTTTCCCCTAAAAACATGCCAAAGAGCAAGTACCGAACGAACGGCCTCCCGCGTTTCGGTCCATATACACGCAAGGTTGGTAGGGCCATGAGAGGATCTTTGGGTGTAGTATATCGACGCTCCCGAAACTCAAAACACGCATAGAAAGAAATGTCGTGTTTGTATCGTTTTAATTTAGTGTGTCGTTGTGAAATAGTGGGCAGAGGCCAGTGGGGCTTTCTCGTTGTGATAGCGATAGCGGCACGAGATTTATTATATTTGGTTTATCTGTACTTCATGCCCGTAATTGATATAACAAGGTGGACTCTTTGTCTATATGTGTACTATGCAGGGTTGGCATTTGTAAAACCTAACAACTCGGACCAGCGTTACAGTTCACGACATTTAGGGAACTTCTAACAAAAGTGGAGGCTTCGACGTCAGTCATCATCCTCATCAACCGGTAGACGTCCACCTAGTGAGGGTCTTCCACATAGAGTAAAGTAATACACTGGAAATAGAGAGCCTTCTCATAAGATTTTACTGTCACCCAAATTCCTAATGCAAACCTAGCACCATCTATTAGTTGGTCACCTACAACTGTAACTGTATGCATACCTATAGGTATCTACATACATATATACCTACTATACCTATAAATAAATAGGTGGTACCTACTACGTGCATTATATAGGTAAACCAAAACCACAATAGACCTTTGACTTTACAGTGTTTTATTGAGTTTCAAAACAAGTATTAATTTAACAATAATACTTAATTTATTAGTGAATTTAAAACAATAAAACACTGAAAAGTCAAAGATCCATGTGATTTTGGTTTATCTATTTAATGCACACAGTGTAACAGGACCACCTTTTTATTGGCACCTTAATTATTATAGGTTCATTGGAATAACAACACTGATTGTGATTTACTTTTTATTTTTATTATGTCTCACAGATCACTAAATGTTAATTTCACGAGAAGACGAAGAAGAAACCACTCGACTCGACGTACTAGTAACGGAATTTACCTTTCGCCAAAACAGAAAAAACAAAACACCATGCCGATTCAAAACACAAATGGCAGCCATTTGCAATCTCTGACCATAGAGTAAAGTAAATCAAGCAATAATTTAGTTCAGGTGACCAACTAATAGACGGCGCTAATAAAAACTACAATAGGTGATAATAAGCGACTTTCCGGCCCCTGGTCTTCCAACGCTGCGCCTCAGTCTACGTCAGTGGCTAGCGCCAAATGTTAGTAGGTACAGTTGTACTTGTAACTTTACTTGTGGTTACGTCGTATACAAGGGCATTGTGTGCGTGCGTGCATGTCGGACGGCGGACCAATCAGTCGCGAGCTTGGACGATCTAACCTATGGACTTGTAACGCGCCTAATATTACGAATAAAAATTTCTGTCACTTTTGGTGCGGGACGAGGAAACACTACATAGACAACTTGACACACTGACTCAACAAAGTTTTGTGTCATTATTAACACACACATATCTAAATCTTCAACACTACTACATTTTACGCACACTAATAAGTTATATACATCAACATACAAAGACATTACGAGTGTAAGACAGTCAAATTGATTTGCGATGCTACCGTATCGATATTTTAAAATATATCGATAGTTTTTCAGAAACAAAAGTAGAAGTAAGAATTTATTACTCGTATTTAATTACTTAAAACCAGTGTTTGGTCAGCGTAGCGTATTCTTGCATACATTCACCTCACTTAATAGGTAATTATCCCAAAAACTAATAATGCAACGTAAAAATAAGAAAAATATTTATTTAAAAAATATGCACATACTTTTTTACTTATTTTATATCATTTTTAATCTTTTGTATTTTTTTATATAACGAAATTTTCATTTAAAATTTCGATAGTGAAAATGTGCTTATTAATGACTTATATTATTATATAATACAAAATAAACCTGACCGCGCAAAAACCTACCAAACATAATTAGTAGGTATATCAATCAATAAAATGTTTTTTTCTTTCCAATCAATCATTTATTTATTGCACATTGGGTTTACATGGTAATTCCAATATGGTGTACTCTTTGTCCAAAAAAATTAAATGTAAGTTATTAAATATTACACGTATTGCCCTTACAAATTAGCAATGCAAAAATTTTCTCAATACCTGCCGCTTTTACCCCACAGCAAAATTCCATAAGACATATAATATGATACTATGAAAATAAATTAGTAAACACACACGGTGGCCTCTTCTATTTTTAACACGTCATTATTTACCATTAGGTTAATGTTATGTATATTCTTGGCGATTCTCTCTGTAAAAATATCGAAATCTGTAAAAATAAAACGATTATGATAAATTATTACCTAATCCTCATCCTTGAGAAAGGTACACCTTTTAGCTACAAATTACCCAGTTCAGAGACACCCTACCCCGTTTCTCGCCTATCACTAAAATTGCGTTGCTTTAATATTTTTTTAAATGTATTAAGTACGTGAAATCACAGAAATCGACCAGTTTTATTACAAGTATAGGTAGCGAAAAAATTGTGGTAATTAATAATAACTATTCTTTACTTGACTTGAAGACGGTAATTTAGTCGTTAATAATAAAGAAAATGTTTTCATCGATATCGATAATCGAACCGCAATCACTATCACATGATTCTTAAAAATCGAACCTTATGTCCTATGCAATTAAATCTAATATTGAAAAATTTGGTAAAAATAACACAATAGTCTCGTGGGGAGTGCGGTATACTATAGACGGAGAGCCAGGGCCCAAAATACTGTTTGAATTTACTAAGGCTAATTTTTTTATAGTTCATTAGAATGGTTGCGTACACAAACATACTGCGGTCAGTCAAGTGAACCTGAGAACAGTGACTCAGGTGCGCTATCAAAGGTGTCGTACCTGCGAGGTAATAAAATGAATTTACTAAGGCTGAAAATTGTTATATAACTTGTATATTGCATATAAATAAAAGTTGTAATGGTTAGTCAGCAGAATATGGGGACAGAGCTGGTCAGTATGCGCAAAAAATTAGCCTTAGTAAATTCAAACAGTTTTTTGGGCGCTGGCTCTCCGTCTTTAGTATACCGCACTTCCCACGAGACTAGTGTTATTTTACTACTACGTAATTTCATGCTGTTCACGCGTATTCAAATTTTAACCTAATTTGTATATAACGAGGGTTGCAATTGTTTAGAAAAAACAAAATATAGTCTCGTGAGAAGTGTGACTCGTTTCTACCGAATTATTACGTACTCAATTACTGAATCGGTAAAGTTCTCGATTGTTATTTTATTATAATAATTTATGTAATTTAATTTATAGAAAGCGTTTATTACACCAAAAATACTTACTTATGAAATGAAATTCCATCTTTTTGTAAATTTGATGTGTTTGATTTGTTCTTGCACTCACTAACGGCACAAACAGGCATTTTTCACCCAGCGTGTAAGACGTCGTCACACATCGAAAACGATTCTGACAATGACAAAATCGATTCCGCAAACAGTGTTTATAAACGCAGTGGATTAAAAATCCATTACTATTGACAGAGGGGAATAATCATGCGAGGCGCGTCCTTAGGTTAGATCGTCCAAGGTCGCGAGCAAGCGCTCGCAAACGCACACATTTACTGTACCGTACTTATACCGATACAACTTAACACGAGCATAAGCCACTCGCCCTCGTGAAATGCAAGAACTATAGGTACATTTGACGCAGGTAGCCCAAAATAAGTGTATGAATTTGTTAGTGATTCTCTCAAATTGTTACAGTTTTAGGTTTAACTATGTAGTTTGATTTTAATTTAATTTGTAATGATTATTATTATTATTTTTTGTAATCTCTAGCAATTAGTTATATTTAGACTTTATTCAATTATGTGTCAAGTTTCATTACTCCAGGGATGGGCGATAGAATTGCGACGCAGTGTTTCACTAATGCAGTTCTATCGATTGTGTTGTTTCTGTTTACACATATTATTTTAATGATTATTATTTATTATAGTGGTTTTGTAAATTAATTGATTGTGTACCAAGTGATCAATAAAAAAAAAAAAAAGAAAAAAAAAAAAAAAATGATGGGACTGGCATATACGTCACCTGTAAAAAATTCCCTATAGATTTTACGTCACTATAGCCTAATATTTTGATATCGTTTGAAAGCATCAAACCGAGAGTTCCCTCACTCTGCCCATGCCCAGCAGTGGACGTGTATCGGTTAATGATGATGATGAATTTGGTGTATCTTAGCAACCCGAGGTCAGTGGGACTTTCTAGTTCTGATAGCGATAAGCGCTCTGCGACGTAAGATTTATTATTTTCCGTTTATCTGTACTTCATGCCCCGTAATTGATACAACAAGGTGAACTCTTTGTCTATACTGTTATAATGTGACCTAATTGATTAAGTAGGTACCATATTTTTTATAATTTTTATAGTGTTTTTACCTACACTTCAAAGAAATTTCTAAATATTTTTAAATACACATCAAAAATTGTGGACTGGCAGAAGTCAAACCCGCGTCTTCTAAATATTATAAAAATTAAAGATATTCTTTAGTGAATTGCGAGAGCCAAAACACGATTGGTGCAATTTGGACCGATACAAAAAATTGCGAAGTTTTCCCAAAATACGCATTTTTTACACGACCATTAGGAGAAAACCCAGTTTTATTCGATTGATATAAAACCAATTTCTATAAAATTTCGTATTTACGTTCAACGTTAGGGTGAAATCTATAGAGCGCTATGACTTAGCTTAGATTTAAGACCGAGATAAAACGAGACAGAGCTATATCTCTCACATAAATCTGTCTCGTTTTAACTCAATCTTAAGTCTGAGCAAAGTCAAAGCGCGCTCTATAGATCTTGCCAACCGAACTGCGGTGGGTTTGCCTATTTAGTATGCCCTTTCTAAGTCCTATAAACACTTCAGTGAAGTATGTACCTAGATATCTAGAATATGGAGTATAAAATCGATACCTTATCGAGTATTGCGTCGATGTTAATATGACTTGTACAGTACACTCGGCTACATGGAGCTGCATTTTTATATTTTACTAAGCTTATTCTCGCGACTTTGTCCGCGTAGACTACACAAATTCCAAACGTCTATTTTACCCCCTTCATTATTATCATGATCAACTCATCCCCGGCTCACTACAAAGCACGGGTCTCCTCTCAGAGAGGAGGGCTTTAGCTATAGTCTACCACACTGGCTAAGTGCGGATTGGTAGACTTCACACACCTTTGAGAACATTATGGAGAACTCTCAGGCATGCAGGTTTCCTCACGATGTTTTCCTTCACCGGTAAAGCAAGTGATATTTAATAATTACTTTACCCAGAAAAGTTAGAGATGCGTGCCCGGGATCGAACCCCCGACCTCCGATTGGAAGGCGGACGTCCTGACTACTAGGCTACCACAGCATACGACAGCTTGGGAGATTAGGTGGAAATTTTTACAGTGTGTAAAATTGACGCTATAACAACAAATAATAAAAAATTCAAAATGGCCGCCATGCAAATTTAAAAAAACTACATAGGGATGGTACGATGGTACGGGACACTTCGTGTGCGAATCCGACTCGCACTTGACTGGTTTTTGAATTTCGTTTTCAGAGTCGGTTAAAAATCAGTAGTTTACTGTACACCGATAACTCTGTAAGTACTTAATTACCTTGACATAGCTCAAGTATACTTCATATCAATTCATATATTCTGCTACATATATAGACTTTTACATAATAAGGTTAACTTGTAACATGTAACAACTCGAGTAGTTCGTCTATTTATGTCTGATCTCCATAACTTATTCATATTCTACAGCCTCGATAGCGCAACGGTTAAAGGAGCGGACTGAAATCCGAAAGGTCGCCGGTTCAAACCCCACCCGTTGCACAATTACAAAAACACCCGGACTCGTAAAATTCATTTTCAATCGATTGTTATCGATAAAAACTTGTACACTTATCGATATATAGATAAAAACTCGTTAACTCGTTTGTTGGGAGCTTCCTTGTGACATTAAAACAAGGTTAAGGCATTTTGTTTAAAGAAAGTTGAGATGGCTCATTCATTTTTTAACACATTTAAACTGCTTTTACCGGTTCTACCTGGTTGTCGTAGAGTTAGCAGAAAAAATTCAATAAATTATATGTGCAAGCTACTAAAAGAGCTGTGATATTCGGGAGATTGTGGGTTCAATCCCGGGCACGCACGTTTAACATTTCGAAGTTACGTGCGTTTAATGCAATTAATTTGTGTAGTCCACGTGAAGTCGCAGGCATAAGCTAGTTTGTGACAAATAACAATGTTGCTAAGTAACTTATCAACAAATTACAAATAGATTAATGAGTAATTTTGGCAGTTAGATGCTTTTGGTATACCTACTATACGTACTTAATAAAAAAAAATTAAGATTGTTTTTTTCCTATCGCTACCAATCTTACGCGTGCGGCGAATCAACAAAAAACTTGACCTACAGCACCGAAATATAATAATTTATTTTTATAGAGAGAGAGCCAGCGCGTGCCAGACCTTCGTTATTTTATAAAAGCTGAAAGGTTCCTCTGCGTATTGTCTCCTACACAGAGAGGAACGTTTGTTTGGATCATGGTGACTTTGGGAGATAACAAGTAATAAGTTTGAGAGCCTCAATAGCTCAACAGGGAAAGGAGTGGACTGAAAAACCGAAAGGTCGACGGTTCAAACCCCGCCCGTTGCACTATTGTCGTACCTACTCCTAGCACAAGCTTGATGCTTAGTTGGAGAGGAAAGGGGAATGTTAGTCATTTAACATGGCTAATATTCTTTAAAAAAAAAAGGTGTAAAAATCTTACGTCTATTAGTACCTATTAGAAATCCTGTCATGCATTGCCAGACACTTAGTGTCGTGGCAGGGGGTTGATATGATACTACTAAGTGTCTGGCAATGCATGAAGAATGCATATTCTGAAGAAACCATTAAAAAATTAGACTTTATACTTTGAAGTAAGATTTTTTACACCTTTATTACATAATTATTATCTCCCAAAGCTCCATGATCCAAACAAACGTTTCTCTCTGTGTTGGGGACAATACGGGGACAAGACAACATTTAAGTTTTCAGCTTTTATAAAATAATGAAGGTCTGGCACGCGCTGGCTCTTAGTCCATTATAAATATTAACATAAATAAAGTCTACGAGGAGTTGTGTCATCGGAAAAAAATTCCGTGTCAATTTTTTTATAGATTACCTACAAAGAATGATTGAAAAGACTTGAATCAAGGTCACGCAAGTATACAGGTTTGGTTCCCGGTAGATTCAGTTTTTTTTATCTCTTCATCATTGCACCTGACTGTAATGATAATGCAGGTGATGCATTTTTTTTAATTCAGATACAAGTTAGACCTTGACTGCAATCTCACCTGGTGGTAAGTGATTATGCAGTCTAAGATGGATGCGGGCTAACCTGGTATGGCAGTTTTTTATTAAACCCACAGTACACCGCTTTAGTTTTCATCGTACTGGAACGCTAAATCGCTTGGCGGCATGGCTTTGCTGGTGACTACTGACAAGCCACGGCTGACGCCTCCCACCAGACCAGACCAGAGATTTAGAAATTATAAAATACCAAACCTATGCCAGGAATCGAACCCGGGACCTCCCACTAATAACACCACAGCGCTTACCACTGCGCTATGGAGCTCGTCCTAAAGTCAGTTGTATAATGTATATTATATACATATATACATACAGCAGCGTGGACATTATAAACCGCAGGTGCGCAGTGGTGATCGCTTTCGTCTTATTTAACGTGCTAGGTCCTTGATTCGAATTCTGGATTTTTTTGGATTTTTTAATTTATAGTTTCCAAATAGGCTTAGGTTTTATCCTTAACTTAGTGTCTAACACTGAATGATAGCCACCAAGCTCATTTGACATTGGTTGGTTCTACACTTCTGCTTCACTCAGTGATGTAAAAATAGTTTTGCTCAGAAAACCTTCAATGTGTTAAAAATAAATGTCAAAATATTATGTCCTCGGTGTCTGTCATTCAGTATTAGACACTGAGTAAATCCTATTGTATCCTAGTCTAAATAAAATTGAAACTCTTTTACTAAAATTATTCTATGATCGTTACTACCGGGAATTGAACTCAGGACTGCATTAGCATCCAGCTATTGATTTGTTTATTGACTCAATCAATCGATTAAAGTCTCGATTTCGAAACATCGATTAAGCTGCTTTGAATTGGTTTAATGGAAACAGTTGTTTTAGCATTTTCCCTCCGCGTTCCTACACGATCTCCGAGATCCGTTACTTAGCACAATTACTGTAGGTTACTTACCTTTTACATCTTATTTGCATTTTAAAGGTTTTCGTACAAAAACTGGAGCGATTTAATTACTTAGGTCGCTTACAACAGCAAGACATCCGAAAGAAAATGCTACGAATAAAAAAAACCAGCCAAGTGCGAGTCAGGCTCGCGCAATGAGGGTTCCATACTACAGTCGTATTTTTTCGACATTTTGCACGATAATTAAAAAACTGTGATGCATAAAAATTAATAAAAATCTGTTTTAGAATGCACAGGTAAAAGCCCTTTCATAATATGATACCCCACTTCATATCTTACTTCGACAATTGAAAACATGTACTAATTATTAGTTTATGACCACAATTTAATTTTTTTGGTGTGATGTAACCCGAAATTCACGGTTTTCAGATTTTTCCCCGAATGTCAGCTATAAGACCTACCTACCTACCAAATTTCATGATTCTAGGTCAACGGGACAGACAGACAAACAAAGTGATCCTATAAGGGTTCCGTTTTTCCTTGTAAGGTACGGAACCCTAAAAAACAGTCAAGTGCGAGTCGGACTCGCAGACGAAGGGTTCCGCACCATCGTACAAGAAATCTCAAACCAGAATAATAAACATTTCAATCAATCAATCAATCAATCAATCAATCAGCCTGTTTGCGTTCACTGCTGGGCATAGGCCTTCCCAAGAGCGCGCCACCACACACGATCCTCTGCCTTCCTCATCTACCCACTTCCCGCTACCTTCTTAAGGTCGTCAGTCCAGCGGGTTGGAGTTCATCCCACACTGCGCTTGCCGATACGCGGTCTCCAATCCATAGTCATAGGTTTGACCTAAAACGACTCCGACCCCGGCCCCGTCGATTTATAAAAAAATCTTTTTAGATTTTACTTTGTCTTACACGACAGACCTGTCGTGAGTCCACACGTCTGCAGTCACCCTAAAGCGACTTGTTTGTCGTGTTCCTTTTGCATCAGAGTTTTATCGTTCTGCACGATAATTAAGCAGTTTTTGGTGACAATAAAAAAACTATAACGTTTTTGTAAAGTTCAACAGTAAATACTTTTCACTTTTCAAAGTAATTTTACCTTTGGAATGAGACTCTTTGTACAAAAAAAAAGTAAGAATTATCACATTTGAAAATGGCACCATAAACCCGCCATATTGAATTTTTTTTAACAATTTATACCCAGTGTCACTCGGGATGATGTAAAGATTCTAACGATACCCCATACATCCAAATCTGTTCAGGCTTTTAGAAGTTATGGTGGGATAAAGAAACTCACATAGGTACATACATGAACTCTTATAACATTAGGTAAACTCTTTTTTAGGGTTCCGTACCTCCAAAGAAAAAAAGGAACCCTAATATAGTATCACTTTGTTGTCTGTCTGTCTGTCAAGAAACCTACAGGGTATACTTCCCGTTGATTTAGAATCATGGGTAGGTAGGCAGATCTTATAGCACACATAAGGGGAAAAAGTCTGAAAACTGTAAATTTGTGGTTACATCATTAAAAAAATTAAAATGTTTTCATGAAAAATAATTAGTATTTTCAACTTTCAACGTAAGTTAACTATATCAAGTGGGGTATCGTGTGAAAGGACTTTACCTGTACATTCTAAAACAGATATTTATTTATTTTTAGGCATAATAGTTTTTGATCTATCGTGCACAATGTCGACAAAATACGACTGTAGTACGGAATCCTCGGTGCGCGGGTCTGACTCGCATTTGGCCGGGTTTTTTTTTTGCGCAGTCAGAAATCTAGACCCAGACGGATGAAGTCGCGGGTATCAGCTATCATAGAATAGGTACATTGGCACGTTTAAATGAAAACCACATGGCTTAGTCAACAATGTTATCTCAATTACGTAACATAATATTTGCTTATCAATAAAAATTACGATTTATTATTCATTTAAATGCGAAGTAGGTACTTAGTTATAATACTAAACTGTTATTTTTTATATATATTAACAGCTGCAATATTATATTTTAATACTTTAGAATCAATCTCTTGTGAACTTAATGAATTCTATTAATTTGTAACACTAAATAAAATATTATTTTTGTTCCTCTGGTATTAAAAAATGTTCAAAAGTGAATAAAGTGATCACTTAGCATCAGGTGATTCGCATCAGGCGGTTCGTTTCAAACTCATTTTAAAAGTAATGCTCCATTGAACGTAGGTATTAATAACAAATGTATTAAGTAACAAAAATATGCCAAATTTACTATACGCAGTTATATCAGCCGTTATCAGCTGTTATCAGTAGATAAATACAAGATAGTTGTATGACTACGTTAGATACTACAGTAAGTAAAAATATTTGATTTCATAAAACGGATTTAAAATATTCTAAACACGAACTAACTAAATAATGTTTGAGTTGTAAGTTCATGTTGTAGGGACTAGATTTAGAACCCAGAGCCAAAGCGAATTAAAAAAATATTTAAGAAGAAAATCAAGAACATAATGGAATGAAAAGAATAGTTTAGTAACATTGTAGAATTCAAGTTTAGTAAAAAAGCTATTATTATGAGACCATTATGAGAGACCTAAAAAATTAAAAATATTTAGTCAGAAAAAATATTAAGAAATCAATTAGTTAATCACTTTAGGTACTTTGAAATGAAAAACTGTTATCCATTAATTTTATTATGATGGAGCAAAAAATGCATTAATGTTAATAAGTACGACCATCATTTAAAGGCTGATGAATTTCAAATTACTTGAGATTGAAAATGCCTGAAAAAAGTGACAAAAACAGATCTTCTTCGCCGATATAATAAGCGCATTCATAATAATCTGTGACGCCCACAGACCAAAAAAGAAGAAAATATTATTATATTTTCCTTTGCCGCTATCCGAAAAAAAAAGACAATAATAATTAATAAGCTTTGGGTATTTTATATTGTAGGCACCTAATTCATCACGGTATTTTGTGAATGACTAAGCAATTCCATCCCATTCTGATTCAAATTTCGAATTCTAATCATGCGGCCATATAAAAGAACCCTCAAAAATTTCAAGGCCCATTTCCCCTTCATTTAATTTTGACACCTTTAAATTTTTTATATCTTAGGGCTTTGTTTTGCACCCCTTGTTTGCTAAATGTCTTTTTATATTAAATTTCAAGGTTAGAAAGCTTCATTATCCCACGGTTGTCAGCTGCTTTCTAGGGTTCCGTACCCAAAGGGTAAAACAGACTCTATTGTCTGTCCGTCTGTGCGCGTGTAAATTATTTTTCAGGGGTGCTTCCCATACATGAAAACTAGAACCCGTAAAAAAAACCCTAGCACGTGGTGTGTATTGTCCTACTTATGGAGTGCGAATATATTTTTTATCTTTAAAAAATAAAAAAAATGAGGGCCATCCTCGTCAGTTTTAGACCATTTTGTGACAGGGTCTATCTCAAAAATTAAAGAAATGTTTTGAAATTTCGGTAAGTATATTAAGTAATAAGTACCATAAATATTACTCTATAAAAATTAACAAAGTAGTGTGTAAGCTGCGACCTAAACATACTTATGTCCGGAACCTTAAAAGAGCGAAGCCCGACTCGCACTTGGCCAGTTTTTTTATTATTTTGGGTAAGTGTTTAAATAATATGGAAGTGATGAAAATAAAGTTTGTAGCCATTGGCCATGACTTGGCTAATAAATTAAAGCCGTGATCTTTATCTATTTCTGCTAAAAACTTAAGTGAACTTAGTAATTTATAATGCTAGCTAATTAGAAACTTAGATTTTAAATTTTTCAAAGGACTCATATTTATGAGTTCTTTATAAAAATATAACTGGAACACGCGGTATTAAGTACTTGTTGATTTTTTAATTTTAAGGTTACGATATAAAACGACTACCACTCAAAGCCTTGAACTTGAAGCCAATTTAAACAAATCCGTATTTAAATAGGCGGGAGTTTTAATGAATGCGAATGAATGTCATGACATGTCATGTTTGACGTTTGAACTAAAGTCATAGACAAAAACCCCCGAAATTCGTTCAGAAACGCATTGTTTTAATTAGAATCGGAAATAAACAAAAGAGTTTTAGAAACAAAAGCCATAATACCTAATGCTTGATGCTTGTGTAATATTGAATGTCAAGGTGACGCCATTAAATGCATATTTTGCTAATTACGCAATTGTGTATTTGCATACATTAGCATTAATATCGTATTTCCTATGCACAGCGACGAAAAGAATTTAAAACAGGGTTTAAATTACAATAAATTATTGTGGATATATAATTTTTCTTACTTTTTTATTTGATGACAAACCCAACTTTTGCTGGCGACTAACCTGGTAAAGAGCAGTAGATAAATATACTATTTCTATTATTTCTATTTGTGATCTAGAATTAGAACTAAAATAGATATGTTACCTATAGCAAAATTGTGCAAAAAAAAATATTTATAAAATTAAAAAAACTTTTTGTTTATGTAGAATTTTAGATATTTCGGTGTCTAAAATTCTACATACAGTTCTTAAAAAATGACACTTGGCGGATTTAATGCGCTTTAATGTGCGGGCTGACAAAAATGCAGTGCAAACTGCAGTCGGTATTTTGATTTTTATTAAAACTAGCTTATGCTCGCGACTTCGTCCGCGTGGACTACACAAATTTCAAAACCTTATTTCACCCCCTTAGGGGTTGAGTTTTCAAAAACCCTTTCTTAGCGGATGCCTACGTCATAATAGCTATCTGCATGCCAAATTTCAGCCCGATCCGTCCAGTAGTTTGAGCTGTGCGTTGATAGATCAGTCAGTCAGTCAGTCACCTTTTCCTTTTATATATTAAGAAGATTACTTGTTATTAACCTAATATGTACGTTTTATTGTAGGAATGTATAGAAATAGGCATGTTTTGACAAAATATCTCACATATAAGATAAAATAACGTTTTAGATAAGTTTTGATTGAACGTGCGATTTTGGGATTTGCTCTCCGCTGCGTGAGCCTTTACACGTACGCACTTTTCCATTTTCCCCTCCAATTACACCAAATTTCGAGGTCGGGGGTTCGATCCCGGGCACGCACCTTTAACTTTTCGGAGCTATGTGCGTTTTAATTAATTAAATATCACTTGCTTTAACGGTGAAGGAAAACATCGTGAAGGAACCTGCATGCCTGAGAGTTCTCCATAATGTGCTCAAAGGTGTGTGAAGTCTACCAATCCGCACATGGCCAGCGTGTAGACTGTGGTGAAAACCTTTCTCACTCTGAGAGGAGACCCGTGCTCTGTAGTGAGCCGGCGCGGCGATGGGTTGATCATGATGATGATAATAGATAGGTTCTCTATTGATTTATGATGATTTAGAGCTCTATTCATAGAAAAGATATAGAGGCCGGGATCGAACCCCCGACCTCCGATTAGAAGGCGGACGTCCTAACCGCTAGGCTATCACTGCTTTTTTTTTTATCTTATCTATAACTTTTACCTATCTATAAATAAGTAATAATATATTATAGTATTTTAATACAATTGTTCATCATAAACTTAAGTTCATAAAACTTTATTACCAGCAACAGACGTTTCATTTAAAATATCAATAAAACTGGCCAGTTACTAAAATTGAAACTCTCGACATGCATTCCTCATTTGCTGAGGGTCGCGACCCCTGTTCATTAATTTTTAGGGTTTCGTAAAAGGAACCCTTATAGGATCACTTTGTTGTCTGTCTTTCTGTCTGTCAAGAAAACCTATAGGGTAGGTACTTCCTAGCTAGAATCATGATATTTGGCAGATAGGTAGGTCTTATAGCACAAGTAAAGGAATAAATCCGAAAACCGTGAATTTGTGGTTCATCATCATCATCATGATCAACCCATCGCCGGCTCACTACAGAACACGGGTCTCCTCTCAGAGTGAGAAGGGTTTTGGCCATAGTCTACCACGCTGGCCATGTGCGGATTGGTAGACTTCACACACCTTTGAGAACATTATGGAGAACTCTCGGGCATGCAGGTTTCCTCACGATGTTTTCCTTCACCGTAAAAGCAAGTGATACCTATTTAATTAATTAAAACGCACATAACTCCGAAAAGTTAGAGGTGCGTGCCCGGGATCGAACCCCCGACCTCCGATTAGAAGGCGGACGTCCTAACCACTAGGCTATCACAGCTTAATTTGTGGTTACATCACAAAAAAAAATGTATTTTTAATTTTGAAAAGATTATTCAGTTATTATTTATTAGAAATGAAAAAAACGGTCAAATCTTAGTGATTAAGAAATCGGCCACTCATATAGAGGGTAGGGGGTTCCATCCCAGGCACGCACCTGTAAGTTTTCGAAGTTATGTGCGTTTTTTAAGCAATTAAATAGGTATCCGGAAATCTGCATGCCTGAGAGTTCTTTATAATGTTCTCCATAAAATCCGCACTTAACCAGCGTGGTGGATTATCCAAACCCCTCTCATTCTGCGAGAAGATCCGCTCTCAGTAGTGAGCCAGCGATGAGTTGATGATGATAGTGGAAAGATAAAGGCCAAATTCAGTAGGTACTCCAAAGTAACTCATCCAATTACCGACTTGGTTCAACGTTGCTTTACCAGCACACTCCATTGATATACCTATAGATCATGATCAACCTACACTCGACTCACTACAGAGCACGGGGTCTCCTCTCAGTATGAAAAGGGGTTGACCGCGCTGGTCAAATGCGGATTGGCAGACCCATACCGTCCGAGCTAACTAAAACAAGCTAACTTCTCATAAAATAGAAGTAATAAAACTAACGCATCCCAGAAATAAAATCATTTTAGTTCGCAGCCGACTGACTGCATCCCATCCCAACCTCTAGTCTAAAATAAATTCCTTGCCGCCAGTACCAAAGTTATTTTAGTTTTCGCAATAAGACAACGCGCGCTAAGCATTACAATAAAACCAAAACCATCCTCGCAGAACACAATATGCACAGATCTTTAAACATTTACACATCACTTTAAACCTTCGCACTGAATTTAAATTTAAAAAAAGAACTAAAAGCCGCTAAATAAAATGTAGAAACTTAGAACAAAAATTTTAAAAAAACGTTAATTTATTTCCGAACGCATCACAATTTGACAGATTGAAAAATGGAACGCATTTCAAATAATAACTTTTTAATTATTATAAAGTTTGGCGCACATACCGGGCGGTTGTGAAAACGCGACTATTCCAGCGCGCTCGAAAATTGAACTGAGGCTCGGCTACTTTCGAACGTATATCCGACGCTTTACTTTCTGAACGTTCTGAATACACGCATCTCTAGCTTGTAGGTTGTATGTGTGGGTTTAGTGAAGGACATCGTATCGATAATAAAATTATCGATATGCTAGCTCAATGGGTAAACGTTGTTTCATAACAATCCGTTATCAGTAAGATAAAAATAGTATCGTGCAGTATAATCACTACGCAGATTATTAATGTGAAAGTGTGTTTTTCTGTTGGTTTATTTTTCAATCACACTGCAACGCGCATCGGAGCTACTGATCTACGTGATTTTTAGGGTTCCGTACCTCAAAAGGAAAAAAGGAACCCTTACAGGATCACTTCTTTGTCTGTCTGTCTGTCTGTCAAGAAGGGCTTTACCTGTACATTCTCAAACAAATTTTTATTTATTTTTATGCGTAATAGTTTTTGATTTATCGTGCAAAATGGCAAAAAATACGACTGTAGTACAGAATCTTCGGTGCGCGAGCCTGACTCGCACTTGTTCGGTTTTTGCATGAGTATAGTATTTGACAACCTCCCTGGTGAGCTGTGGTTTATAAGTGGGAGATCTCGGGTTTGATTCCCAACAGGACCAATTTGGGAACTTATAATTTCTGAATTGTGTCTAGTACGGTCTGGTGGGTGGCTACGGCCTTGGCTAGTTATCACCCTACTGACAAGGCCGTGCCTCCAAGCAATTTAGTGCTGTGTAGAAACCAATAAGAAGTATGGGTTTAAATTAAAAACTGCCATAGCTCTTCCAAGTTACCCCGCTACTGTCTTATCACACACCACCAGATGAGATCGCCGTGAATGGCTAACTTGTAATGGAATTAAAAAAACGGAATCACCTCCTTTTTGGAAGTCCGTTAAAAATGACGACCGGAAAATCGAAGAGTTCCATTCGGAAATCCACGCGGCTGAAGTCACGAGCATCAGCTAGCTCCAGATAAGGTACAACAAAAACATGAACTTTGTTTGCATTATAAAATTATAAACAAGGTTGTTAAGAGTCGTCTCATTTACAATTTATTGCTTAATTAGCCCTATAATAATTATAATCAGATATTTTGTAATAAACGACCTATGCTACAATACAAGTATATGTTATGCATTTCTGCAGATAATTAATAAATAGGAATGACAAAATACTAAAGATTTCATAATAGAAGTGTAGAAATGCACATACTTAGAATCCGAGATATGGTCGCTAAATTTAGGCGTCATAAGAAAGCTCAGAGTCAGTTCGGAAAACTAGGTAATAGATTTTGAGGTTCCAGGATGTTAGGAGGGTGACCTCGCACCGGAAAGCGCAGCGCTGGTAGACCCCTTACTCAGTGGACAGACAGCATCAAAGGAGTCGTGGGGGGCCGCTGGATTTAGGCTGCACAAGAACGTGGCGCGTGGAAGTCACTACAAGAGAACTATAATACCTTAAAAGAATTCAGGTCTGATTCAATTTTCTATTGTCTATTTTACCACGCCCTTTTTCGGGTCTCCTACCCGTGTTCAATAGATGCGTTAATAGGCTACTTGACTCATATCTAATTTCGTCCAATAAATGATTATTTATTATAGTATTTTGCTTAAGACAACGAAATATATCAATAACAATTATTAAAAACGCAGGATGGATATATAAATCCAATTTAAAAAAAATCAATTTTTATTTTTATTTGAAACGCAGAAAACGCTGTCAGCCATGATGTGACAAAGTGTAAATATGTAAACAAAGAAATGTCATCCCTATGTCACGCGGGGACTAACGTAGTATCCATATATATAAAATTTAGAGTCCTGACTAACTTATATATCAACGCACAGCCTAAACATCTAAACAGCTGGTCCTAGATACATGAAATTTGGTGGGTGTGTTCTTTGTAGGTAAAGAGAAGGTATCCACTAGGAAAGGATTTTTTGAAATTCCACCCCTGAGTGGGTTAAATGGAGGTTTGAAATTTATGAAGTCCACGCGGGCGAAGTCACGAGCATAAGCTAGTTTTTATATATTTCTAAAAACTCATAGTAAACGTAAAAAAATATCGTTTTCTCGTTATAAATTGAATAAGTTATTAAGTAAGACTTACAACAAAGTGATCTTTGCAAAAATAAATTTGGGTTGAAGTCGTTAGTCATATAGGATCCCTTTAAGCAAGTCTTTGCGTGTTACGTATATTTATTTCACTGGGCACTCTAATTCACAACTTTCCTGTGGTCTTTATCGATGCGTTTTTTACATTCTTGGATGATACAATAACGATAATTACTATATTTTTCATGTAAACTAGTATAGAAGTCATGTTTATTAAACTTTGGGAGGTTATGCTGTTGTTTACAAATGCATGACGTCAGAGGACAGATAATCTATCGGCCAAACATGGCCGACAGTGTTTTTACCTGTCTAAGAAAAAAATATTTTTAAATTAAAGTTTTACGGTTTTTAGGGCGCAAAAAAATATAGTGTTAATTTTTTTGATATAATAGGACAAATATTAACCATTTAAGACCAACTTAAAAAAAGTGTCAAGTAGCCTATTATGATGACTATCGACAATCGACAAGGACATCGATAAACACACTATCCATCCCTTCCCCGAAACTTTATCCCATACAACAAATTTGCTGAACGCACACAAGCGAACAACGTAACTAGAGCTTTAAAGCTTCAGACCTTGCCAACTGAAATATCAACCCTATTTCAATAGTATCAAAGTTGCAAATTGAATGGGTTCTTTAAAAATGGATGACGTTATTTCAGAGCAAACATTACAGCAATTTTGATTGTGTCGATGTTTCGCTTATCATAGTGTTATGTCGCCTTTTGATGTGGATTACATCATTTTCTGAGCAAACATGGAAGAAAGATGAAAGAAAGTATGAAAACTGTTAACTTTTCTGAGAAATGTACTATATAACTATGCTATGTACAATATACTGTAGTATCAAGTATGTCCAACAGTGGACGTCCACAGGCTGATGATGATGATGATGATGATGATGATGATGATGATGATGATCAAGTATGTACTACTAGCTGAAGCCCGCGACCTCGTCCGCGTGGAATTAGGTTTTTAAAAATCCAGTGGGAACTATTTTATTTTCCGGGATAAAAAGCAGCCTATGTCACTCTCCAGGTCTTTATCTATACCCATGCAAAAATCACGTCAATCCGTTACACCGTTGCGACGTGATTGAAGGACAAATCAACAAACCAACAAACAAACACACTTTCGCATTTATTAAGGGTACTGATTCAAAGGGGTTTCGAGCGAAGTCGGGCGGGTCAGCTAGTAAATAACATAAGGACCTACTTTAGTAACATATAATATGAAACATGCAGTGCAATTAAGTGGCCCAGTGCAAAAGTTAATTGATGTAAGGTCACGCTAGATAACATTACCGTTAACTGACTGACTAACTAGACGGAAATAGAGGCTCGCTTTCAAATAATACTTATTTATTTATTTGTATCTAGATACTTTTTAATTATTACTCAGTGTATTAAGTTACCTGAACAAAAGGCGGACGTCCTAACCACTAGGCTATCATGGCTCTCCTATACATACTACTATATAGAAGTTACTATGGGCGGTATCAAAGAGTTAAAGGTACGGACGGACGGAATACGCATTAAGAGAACTCTGCTTGGAGTCTCTCTAGACGGGATCAAATCAGACATGAGGAGATCCGTAGGAGAACTAGAGTAACCGACATAGCTCAACGGGTTGCGAAGCTGAAGTGGCAATGGGCAGGACACATAGAATAGAATAGAATAGAATAGAATGTTTTATTATTCGTGTAAACTTTTTAAAAGTGCTTATGATAGTTATAGTATAGTCAGGTAGTTTTAATTTACCACTGGTTCGGAATGCCGTTCCTACCGAGAAGAACCAGCAAGAAACTCGGCGGTTGCTCTTTTTAATTTTTCAATTTACAATGTTATTATACCAGTGCATTGCTGGAGCGAGTCAAATCCAAGCTTTTTTATCGTTTACATAGTCTGCGACTGTATAATATGCTTTTTTTAGGAGCATACTTTTAACACATTTTTTAAACTTGTGTAAAGGCAAGTCTAAAATTGCTTGTGGAATTTTATTATAAAATATTACACATAGGCTTTCCGAAATAGTTCGGAAAGCCTTTTTTTTTCTTGTGAGGATATCCATCATGGATACCACCGGCCACGGGGGAGCACTGCAGTGGTTTTGTCGGACTCCTACCGACTAAAAACCTCACCAAGTTCCACCCCATCGCTAACGACGGAGCACAAGGGACCAACAACGCCTCGTTACTCCGCCAGCGGATGTCCGCCACAGCAGGCCCACCACTGGGGCACTGCGTGTCCTCAAACACCGTCAGAGTCATGCCGGAACCACAGCACGCCAACCAACCCAAGGACCACACCGGAAGCGACGGACCGCCCCGTGTCCATCATCCACAGATTCTTACGAGGGCTAGGGCTCGCGGGGAGGGCCATTCCCTCTCCACGTTCCCCATCCTCACTATCTCCCTCGCACGTCACCAAACTGGACAGGCGAGAGACCGGTGGGGCAGCCAGTGTTTGGATGGGTGATGAAACAGTCATCACCAACCACCCACCACAGCCACACCCTCCGCTCCTGGGGCTATGCCCCATGGGTGCGTCTACTGCGCCCTCTGCTCACTCAGAGGGACGCGCGGACAACACCCCCTCCCTGCCAGGTCAATTAGCCATGGCCAACAATATCCCATGAAGAGAAACTGTTAACCATGCTACCAGGGTACACCGGCCCAAGCGCTGCTCTTCCCCCGGAAGGGACTCCCAACACTCAGGCACACGGGGAGGTTACCTGGCTGCAGTGGCGTGCACAGGAGTTCAAGCCAGGTTATGCATTTAGGTATGAACTTATTCTACAGCAGGTTATAATGAAAAATAAGCATTGATTTATTACAATGAGGGTAAGCAGTTCGTTTATGCTTCTATGAGCTGCACACCCACTGCCTGGCTGGTGCCCCGCATAGTTGGGAAAGCCTTAGGCCAGCCTGTTATTGATGCATCAAACTGTCTTTTAAGTAAGTGCTTACTGCGTTTTTCATAACAATCACAAATTAACGCATCATCATCATCATCATCATCAGCCTGTGGACGTCCACCGCTGGACATAGGCTTCCCTAAAGAGCGCTACCACACCCGGTCCTCAGCCTTCCTCACCCAGCCACTTCCCGCCAGCCTCTTTATATCGTCGGTCCATCGTGCTGGAGGGCGTCCCACACTACGCTTGCTTGTACGCAGTCTCCACTCATCTAATAGGCATAAATAAAAATATTTTCAATGATGATGAAAACCTGTGAGTAGGCGCCTATGTATTAACTATTAAGTAATGTTTATTTATAAGCAATACATATTGCACACTATGTACTTTGTATGCAAGTTGCAACACACAAACACTAGATAAAGTTCAATTTACAAGTAAATAACTTGTTTAGATTATATATAACTAGCGACCCGCCCCGGCTTCGCGTGGGTGCAATGTAGATACTAATGTGGTGTCATTGAGGTGTCATATTGCCTCGAAAAATCTCAAATGAGAGGATTTTTTTCCGATCTAATTCACATTATTTCAATTTCTCTAGGGATCTCTAATTTTTTGAGAATAAAACTATAGCTATAAACCTTCCTCTTGAATTACTCTATCTATTGGTAAAAACCGCATTAAAATCCGTTGCGTAGTTTAAAAGATCTACGCGTGCATACATACATTACATACAGACAGCGGGAAGCGACTTTATTTTATACTATGTAGAGATATCTCTCACCCGGCTATACTCACGTGTTTAGTCGACGTTAGCCCGACTAGTTTCGAACCCATCCGGGGCTAGTCGGGCTAACGTCGACAAAACACGTGAGTAAAGCCGGGTGAGTGATATTATAATAATGAAATCATTCACGATAGTTTAAACGCTAAAAAACTTGTTTAGAGTTTCTCGGAATGAATCCTTCTTTTCTTGAGGGTTCCGTACCTCGAAAGGAAAACAGGAACCCTTATAGGACCACTTCATTGTCTGTCTGTCTGTCTACTAGCTTTTCACGGCCCAACAGTTTAA
Source organism: Maniola hyperantus (assembly GCF_902806685.2). Classification (NCBI taxonomy): domain Eukaryota; kingdom Metazoa; phylum Arthropoda; class Insecta; order Lepidoptera; family Nymphalidae; genus Maniola; species Maniola hyperantus. The sequence continues at coordinate 131,749 of NC_048560.1, read as the reverse complement.
CCGATTTTGATGAAATTTGGTACAGAATTAGCTTACATCCCGGGAAAGGGCTAGTCTGTTAATAAATTACTGTTTGTAGGATTCCGTCTGTCTAGACAGATACACTTTCGCATTTATAATATTAGTATGGATTAGCACGAATTTTTACATGGTTGCGGTAATAAAAAATAATGATACCTATACAGTATTTCATAATTGTTTATTGGTCTCTATATACTTCTCTACTAGGTGCCTACTGCCTACCCTATGTATCACGCATTGACCTTAAATGTTTACATTAGTCATCTAGGTTCCAATATATTGATGTCATCTTTGATTTTCCACTAAAGCCTCCAGTTCACACTGGCCCAATAAATTGGCAAACCAAATCATCAACCTGCATGCGTTTACAGGTGGCATAGGCTTTTTCGAGACGTAATCTACTGAACAGAGCCGACAAAAAACTCAGCAGTTACTTTTTCGTATCATAAAAAGTTACAATATTAATTACCAATGCAACAATTTACTACACTATGTAGTAGTGGCCAACTGAAAGCTTAGGCAGTTGCTTCCACGCTAATGTTATTTTTTTTTTTTTTTTTTTTTTTTTTTTTAAATAAAAAAATGTAAAATTTGTACCAAAAACATTTACAATAAAGAGAAAAAGAGAGTAAAAGTGGACACGGTAGCACTTATCCATATGAGAGACTTATCTCAATAATGAATTCGGTATCTTAAGAAGATTTCCCCTCATCAACAAAAAAGGCCTCCAGAATTAAATACCTAAGTATATGCGCGGCTTTTTATTAATGAGGGAAGCTATTATACGTGAACTGTAGGTGCGCATATTCAGCGATTTGGTTAGCCGAGCGCGATGGCTAATGTGTACTCTTTTGAGGTTTTTATTTTTATTTTTACGTTTTCAATTTTGTTATTAAAAATAATGAATAGGTAAATGCACGTCAACTGCATAACCTATTTTCGAGCATTGCATCATTGAGGTTAGTTAATAGTTAGTACTCAACTTATAACCTGTCATAATTTCTTAAAATAAAATAATTTACACGTACATTCGTACTTAGTCATATTATAATACAGGCTTAGGCTAAGCGCAGATTAGCAACTATCGCCTGTCCACCTAACTTCCATAAGGCTAACATCTACAAGGTGCTAGAATCTAGATAAACGCGTTTGTCAAGTCGCAGAGACAACGATAGAATCTATGGCAATATTTGGTACTATATGTCCCGCAAATTGCTAATTCGCGTGGCAGCCATTTTGGTGACGTCAGCACTAGACTGAAGTTTCGAGCTGATGGTATATTTTTACTTAAATATAGTTTGCGGGACTTAAACATAACATACAGGGTGTCACCAGAACGCTGGCAAAAACGAAGACAGGTGATGGTACGATCACTGATATTGTGGTACCACAAAAAAAACGTGATTTAAAAAACAACTATAATTTTGTAAAATTTTACGATATATTGCTAACTAGCTTATGCTCGCGACTTTGTCCTACACTACACACATTTCAAACACCTATTTCACCCCTTTAGGGGTTGAATTTTCAAAAACCCTTTCTTAGCGGATGCCTACGACATAATAGCTATCTGCATGCTTAAATTTCAGCCATAATATGCGTCCAGTAGTTTGAGCTGTGCGTTACTAGATCAGTCAGTCATTAGTCACCTTTTCCTTTTATATTCGGATTACTAACTATGATTTCAATTTAAATCAATGTGCGTCTAGCCTAAGGTGTTTTTTTTTCAGAACATGTGCTGTGGTTATGCGGTTTGAATGCAACGCTTAAGAATAAGGACATTTTCTTTATAATAGGGGTAGGTACCTACGAGCTACGTTAATAAAAAAACTTGTAACTTAGTCATAAGGAAAACCTACCAGTCACGTACAATGTAACATTTGGCGACCTCCCTGGCGCAGTGGTAAGCGCTGTGGTCTTATTAGTGGGAGATCCCAGGTTCGATTCCTGGCATGGGTTTGGAATTTTATAATTTCTAAATTTCTGGTCTGTTCTGGTGGAAGGCTACGGCCGTGGCTAGTTACCACCCTACCGACAAAGCCGTGCCGCCAACTGCCAAGCGATTTAGCGTTCCGATACGACGTCGTGTAGAAACCAAAGGGGCATGGGCCTAATAAAAACTGCCATACCCCTTCCAGGTTAGTCCGCTAACCGCTTCCATCTTAGACTGCAGCATCACTTACCACCAGGTGAGAGTGCAGTCAAGGTCAAGGCCCAAGGGCTAACTTGTATCTGAATAAAAAAAGTTTCTTTATTTACGGTTTCTGGATTTTTCTGATTTCGTGATTTTAAGTGAACGAGAAGTACCCTATAGGTTTTTGTTGACAGACAGACAACGAACTTATCCTTTAAGGGTTCTTTTTTACTTTTGATGTACGGAACCCAAAAATTAAGTCTTCATTAGTACTAGCAGCCTTGTAAGTAGTGTTGGCTCTTTCTTTCGCCCACATCGAAAAAAGTTTGAATTGTTTTTCTAGGCTAGACACTTTCGAGGTCACGATTAGCCAAAGAATGTAGCTACAAGTAGGTATCGTTTTACATACCAAATAGATGGGGTATTGTTGTATTGAAATGGCAATAGCGATAAATCAATCATAAAAATGTGTCGACAAGGACTATGTTATGGTCACGCGACCTACTGTGAAAAGTAGCACATCACTAGAATGTGCGCCTTAATTAAAAAAGGCAAATTAATTTGGAAAAGGTGACTGACTGACTGATCTATAAACGCACAGCTCAAACTACTGAACGGATCGGGCTATTAGGCATGCAGCTTTTATGACGTAGACATCCTCTAAGAAACGATTTTTGAAAATTCAACCCCTACGGTCGTAAAATAGGGGTTTTTTTTTAGAATATTAGCCAAGTTAATTGCTGACTAATATTCCCCTTCCCCTCCAATTAGCGTAAAGCTTGTGCTAGGAGTAGGTACGACAATAGTGCAACGGGTAGGATTTGAACCGGCGACCTTTCGGTTTTCAGTCCGCTCCTTTAACCGTTGAGCTATCGAGGCTCATTTTGAAATTTGTGTAGGTACCTACCTAGTCCACGCGGACCAAGTCGCGGGAATAAGGCTAGTTATATATAAAATTCACACTAAAAATAATAATACAGCTCTATAAATAAAATATCGGCCATCCAAATAACGATAGGTCATTGGTACTAGGTAATGAGTTGATACTGCCAAAAAATCTACCTAGACCGCTTTGAAGTCTAGATAGGCAACACTATATTCTATTTGCTTCCTGTAATGACATCATTGATTTCCCATTGAATACCAATTTGAATAGGTACAGTACCTACGCTAAATACTAATAGTGTTACCATAATTTACCAGAGTGAACTATGTATTTAGACAAGCTAATAATTGTGTTGTACACAACTCTACAGGGAGACGTAATCTCCCCGAAGCTCTTTACCGCAGCTTGAAATGAAATGAAATGAAATGAAATGAAATGAAATAATTTTTATTTGCTAAATATGGGTAGTTTACAAAGGTCTTAATATATTACTTATAATCTAAATAGTCCCCGCATATTTACTGATACTTCAGCATGCAAATATTAATAATAATATATCTACACCTAAAGGTAATTTGTACAATGACAAACGATGTAGGGTATATTATTCAAACTTATTTTATAAAATTACAACTAATTAATTATACATCTTAAATTATCACTATGACTTCCATGGTATATAATTGAGGTAATCTGATACAGAGTAGAACGATTCATCGCACAACCATTGAAAGAGCTTCCTTTTAAAATGTGTCGTCGGTAGCTTTTTTAAGTTTGTATCTAATTTATTATAAATTTTAATGCTTTGGAAGACATCTTTAAGCTTCTGGATTGGAACGGACTTGGCATCACAGGCGAGGACATTACTCACTCACATAGTCGTTTTTGCAGAAATTCTGGAAGACCTGAATACAATGCTCAAAGACCTTAGCAGAGCTTCTCAGCAGGTGGGCCTAAAAATGAATATGAGTAAGACGGAAATCATGTCCAATAAAGAAAATCTTCTTTGTCAACAAAAAAATGCTTATGTCCGGCCCCACCCAGTAATCGTTGAGAGCTCACTCGAAATTGTAGACGAGTATATATACCTAGGACACACAATCCAGTTGGGTAGGTCCGATTTCGAGAAAGAGGTCAGCCGACGAATCCAACTGGGTTGGGCAGCATTCAGGAAGCTTCGAGATGTCTTCTTGTCCAAAATTCCTCAGTGCTTGAAGACCAAAGTCTTCGAACAGTAGGTGCGTGTTGCCAGTGATGACATATGGATCCGAGACATGGTCGCTAACTATGGGCCTCATAAGAAAGCTCAGAGTCACTCAGCGGGCGATGGAGAGAGCTATGTGCGGAGTTTCTCTACGTGATCAATGAGGACATGAGGAGATCCGTAGAATAGAATAGAATAGAATAGAATGTTTTTTTATTCATGTAAACTTTTTAAAAGTGCTTATGAATAGTCAGGTTTAATTTAGAGGAGAACTAGAGTAACCGACATACTCAATGGGTTCCGAAGCTGAAGTGGCAATGGGCAGGGCACATAGTTCGTACAACCGATAGACGTTGGGATCCCAAGGTGCTGAAATGGCGACCTCGCACCGGAAGATGCAGCGTTGGAAGACCCCCCTAACTAGATGGACGGACGACATCAGACGAATCGCAGGGAGCCGCTGGACCAGCGGCGCGGCGGCGCAAGACTGTGGCGTGTGGAAGTCCCTACAAGAGACCTATGCCCAGCAGTGGACGTCTATCGGTTGATGATGATGATAAGTAATTGTGTTGTACACACCTCAATGTCGTTAATCGTTATGTCTATCTATGAGTTTCTAAGAATTTCAATCTTAAGATTTTTTTATCAAAAAACAAACAATCAATAACTGAATCAGATTAATATTTGTACAGCACAGCTCAGTGGATTATTAAAAAAATCCAGTCATCTTTATGGTGGTAATGAGTCAATCACATAATGGTGACACGGCAAACTGACTCAATGAGTCATGATCATCACGCATTGACGCTTTTTGGTACAACGCGTAGGTACGTGATACGTCCCGTATGAAACGTGTCTAAAATACAAATTATACATTTCATTTTCAGGGCTCCGTACCTAAGGGGTAAAACGGAGCCCTATTAGTGTCACTCTGCTGTATATCTGTCCATCTGTCCGTGTGTCACAGGTCTTTTTTTTAATGTATGGACCAGCGTTTGGCTGCGATCAGCCCTGCTGGCAAGAGATAAGGCAGTCTAAGATAGAGCGTGCTTGCCTAGATATGATAGATGCCTATTCACCTATTCACTCTTGATTTGAAGGTATAGTGCGACAAGGCTCTCTTGGCACTTGAATGACATTGACAGGGGGGCGCAGGGCTGGGTGAACAAAGGCTTAGAATATTCCATATTCAAACCTTATTCTTAGTCTGAGATTCAAACAAAGGGGGGGGCACGGCAACGTTAGTTCCGATTTTCGCCACGCGCCAAGATAGCCTTGTCGCACTGTAAATATAATATGTTTAATAAATAGTTTAAGTTTAGTAATTCAACATTAATGCATTTCTAAAGTTACCCGAATTCACTGAACGATGGCAGACACATGGCAGAGAAGAAAATTAAAAACATGGTTATTTGTTTCTGAACTGAAACCATGTCAAGTCAAGCCGTCAAACGTAGTACCTACCTACTTCCAATTCCAACTATGTTCCAACTTCTTTGGTCAAACCAGGGTCTTAACAGATAGAACTAATGTTGTTTAATATAAAAAGTCTCCATAATTTTAGTTTGTGCAATTAGAACTAGATGGCGTTTTATCAAAAAATAAATTACGGTGCGACAAGGCTCTCTTGGCGCGTGGCGAAATCGGAACTAACGGTGCCGTCAAGTGTCCCCTTTGTTCTTGTTTGAATATTCTAAGCCTTTGTTCTCCAATAGCGCCCCCCTGTCAATGTCAATCAAGTGGCAAGAGAGCCTTGTCGCACTGTAGTCTGGTATCTCTACGACTTCCCATAAAGCAAATTAAGAAGAAGAAGAAGATCTCTACGACTCAAAAAGTTTTATTTACTACTAGGTGCTACTAGCCACAGGACACTATTACTCCTATGCTACTAGCTGAAGCCCGCGACTTCATCCGCGTGGAATTAGGTTTTTAAAAACACTGAGGGAATTCTTTGATTTTCCGGGATAAAAAGTAGCCTATTTCACTCTCTAGGTCTATATCTATACATATACCCATAGACTATATGTATAGTCTATAGTATACCCATGCAAAAAATCACGTCAATCCGTTGCACGTTGCGACTTGATTGGAGGACAAACCAACAAACAAACACACTTTCGCATTTATAATAAGGGTACTATAGCAACCTTGTATAGTAACCTTGACATCCATGTTTGTGCCACATTTTTGTTTACGCAGTGTTACTGCATCCGTGATCCATCCATTCAAGTGTACTGCTGGGATATTCACTTATAAATTCATGCTAAATTCAACATAACCTAATACCTATAGAGAATGCAGTACAAAAATTATGTGTAAAGAAAAAAAGAAAAATTTAGTTTTAAATAATAAATTACGGGTTTTGTTTTATTACCTCAACTTTTAGTACTGAAAGTACTTCTTTCAATGTATAAAATAATAAATAATGCGGCCGAACTAAGAATAAGACTGAATTTCTGCCATATTGCGACGTGTACCTAAGCGGGATTATAATTTTTGATTCGTATTTTCTTTGAAGTCACTACCTATAAAAATAATATATGAATCAAACCTGCACATGTGTTATACCTGTTATACGTATAGTTGACCTTAAAAAACTAGTATCCAAGGCCGGAAAAAAATTAAAAATAAATTACATACAATAGTTACTGCAATTAGAAACAGATGGCGCCACTACGAAAGATTAGCTGACGACTCTATACCAGTATATATAATGTACTCTGTGGGTCAAACTTCAAAGTTACACTTTTGACAGCGCATTGTTTTGAATTTTGATTTATTGATAAGATGAATTTGGGACTTTGGACTTTACAGTTTATTCAATTGTTTTACTTAACTTTGTTTCTTTGTTAAAATATCTGCAATGGCACTAATTAAAAAGTCAGTTGCTTTGGTTAGATCTTCGAAATTAACACCCGGTAAGCTTCAATACACTGCCGAAATATGATTATAGAAAATAGAAAATACCATAATTTTATGGAAAAGAGTATTTCTATGATATTTTTGAGTTGCGTACTCATAATTTAGAATCGTATCTTATAAATGCACGAGGAATATCATGGGTTTAATGTAAATAAACACCGAAATTCATAACTTTTCTATATCTACTCTAAAACGTTTTTATACTCATAATTTATCAGTAGCGCAATTCAGTGCTTTTAAATTAGTATTCTATATCTTCATCATCATTATCAACCCATCGCCGGCTTACTGAGCATTGGCTGTTACTCTCAGAATGAGAATGGTTGGCCACAGTCTACCACCATGCTAGTCAAGTGCAGATTGACAGACTTCACACACTTTTGAGAAAATTATGAAGAATTCTCTGGCATACAGGTTTCCTCACAATGTTTTCCTTCATTCTTAAACCATATTGTGATTCTTATTTGCTTAAAAAGTACATCTATAATATAAAAATGAATCACCAAATGTGTTGCTCATCGCCAATCTCGAGAACCGCTGAACCGATTTTGCAAATTTTTTTTTAAATAATATTCCTTGAAGTACGAGCATGGTTCTTATGGAAAGAAAAATTTAATTCAACCTCCCCCTCAATTTTCTAAACTCCACCCGAGCGAAGCCGGTTGCGGTTCAGCTAGTAATTTCTTAAAAGTGTTAGAGATCACTTAGCTATCACAACTTTACAACCTTACTTACATAATTTTACCATTTATACCGCTATACAATATAATTAGCGCCGAGTTTGTTGCTGGTTCTTCTCTGTAGAAACGGCATTCCGAACCAGTGGTAAATTATCTAGTTTACTTGTAAAAGTTTACTTGAATAAAAATATATTCTATTCTATTTTTTTCAGTAAGAAGCCTTCTAACAAGGCTATACTCTTCAACAGCAGATGTCCCGAAGTTTGAAACATTAGGTGTCACTGTGCCAATCAAAAATGTCTTCCATGTTGAGTTGAATCGACCTAAACAGTTGAATACTTTTAATAAAGCTATGTGGAAGTAAGTACATATATAATAATAGTAATTAAGCTTTTTGTTTCCATCTTTACATGTGGTTACTTTAGCATTTAAACTACCGTGAGTGATTTCCATTCTAAATAATATCTGTCCCGGCTTTACTCACGTGTGTAGTCGACGTTAGCCCGACTAGTTTTGAACCCATACGGGGTCCTTTTTCAAGGGAGTCCGTTGTCTAGTTGGGCTAACGTCGACTACACACGTGAGTACAGCCGGGACAGATATTATTTAGAATGTGGTTACTTATTTATATTTTACAAACTTCATATATTTGTTAGTCATTTTGGTAAATAGATTAAAAGTTAATGTTAGTTTGTTAGTGTGTTAGTCTTTGATGGATCCCAAAGTCTGGTCGGTTGGGAGGCTTCGGCCGTGTAGAAACCAAAGGGGTGTGGGTTTAATAAAAACCTGCCATACCCCTTTCCCGGTTAGCCTGCTTTAGATCTTTGAAATGAAATGATTTATTTGTTCTACTGCATCATCACTTACCACCATGTGAGATTGCAGTCAAGGGCTAACTTGTATCTGAATAAATAAAATAGGGATATGTTTTCTATTGCAGAGAACTAGGAGCATGTTTTTCATCCCTAAATGATAATCCTGAATGTAGAGTGATAGTTTTGTCTGGACAAGGGAAGCATTTCACTGCAGGTAAGTAGTCTGCGAGGAGACCTGTGCTCTGTAGTAAGCCGGCGATGGGTTGAAGTAATTTAGATTAGAACTAAAATAAATATATACTCTTAATTTCATCATCATCATGATTAACCCATCGCAGGCTCACTAACCCGGTGCGGGATAGCTCGAGTGACGTGCAGGTGTGCGGGGCGTCCCCCCACCCCATATCCCGGTTGCCATCTCGACCTGTCGCTTACTGTACATCCATACTAATATTATAAATGCGAAAGTGTGTCTGTATGTCTGCTTGCTTTTCATGGTCCAACAGTTTAACCGATTTTGATAAAATTTGGTGCAGTGTTAGCTTATAGGCTACTTTTATCCTGGAAAAATCAAAGAGTTCCCACGGAGTTCTTAAAGGTCCATCCGTTAACTGATTTATATGAAATTCAATTCGGTACAGAGGTACTTTTTACCCGGAAATTCAAAGAGTTACCACGGGATTTTTGAAAACCTAAATCCACACGGGCGAAGCCGCGAGCATCAGTATATAAAAGGAAAAGGTGACTGACTGACTGACTGATCTATCAACGCACAGCTCAAACTACTGGACAGATCGCGCTGAAATTCGGCATGCAGATAGCTATTATGACGTAGGCATCCGCTAAGAAAGGATTTTTCAAAAGTCAACCCCTAAAGGGGTAATATAGAGGTTTAAGTTTGTATGAAAGTCTGTCAGTTTTGAAGTGTTTATAAAGAAGTTTTGTAGTTAATATTTTTGCAATCAGCAGTATGACATATTTTACTAAGTTCATTTATGTTAAAGTCTCATAGCCTAAGGGTGTAAAATAGGGGTTAAAAATTTGTGTAGTTTACGCGGACGAAGTCGCGGGCATAAGCTAGTACTATATAAAATGCAGATATTTGTTTAAGGCATTGATTTCAACAGTCTGCTAGAGGAGACAAGCAAAGCGGAGGATTTTGACGACATCGCGCGCAAAGCTCGAATCTTGAACACCCTCATTGGTTACTGTCAGGTATGTCATACAGTCCCTGCAATTTTAAACTATTATATAGAGGGTGCTCCAAAATTTGTAAAATCCACGTCCCCTGTTAGTTGTAAGTTTTTTTTAAAGAATATTCTCTTTCCCTTTACCCTCCAACTAAACTAAGCGTAAAAATAGTGCTAGGAGTAGGTATGACAATAGTGCAACGGGTGGGGTTTGAACCCGACCTTTCGGATTTCAGTCCATTCCTCAACCGTTGAGCTATTGAGGCTTGTATTGAGTTTGCCAACCATTTCACCGATTAAATTATCGATTTGACTAAAAAAACCGGCCAAGTGCGAGTCAGGCTCGCGCAATGAGGGTTCCGTACTACAGTCGTATTTTTCGACATTTTGCACGATAATTCAAAAACTATGATGCATAAAAATAAATAAAAATCTGTTTTAGAATGTACACGTGAAAAACTTTCATATGATACCCCACTTGATATAGTTACTCACTTCGAAAGTTGAAAATACTAATTATTAATTCATGACCACAATTTAATTTTTTTTGTGTGATCTAACCCTAAATTCACGGTTTTCAGATTTTTCTCCAAATGTCAGTTATATAATCTACCTACCTGCCAAATTTCATGATTCTAGGTCAACGGGAAGTACCTTGTAAGTTTCTTGACAGACAGACAGACAGACAACAAAGTGATCCTATAAGGGTTCTGTTTTTCCTTTTGAGGTACGGAACCCTAAAAAGTACCTCAAATGTGTATGACGTCACATCTATGTATTTCATACTAAACAAGCGTTTTGACGTTTGATAAAAAGTCGCTGATTTGACTACTAGTCATCATAAAAGTCCTTGCTAATGCGCGTAAAGTTTCGAGCTGATGGTATATTTTTATTTCGGCTGACGTCAAAATGACGTCATTTCGATGTTAATGAGACATGGTTCCAGCGCAATAGCAATTTGCGGGACTTATACGTATTGTGACGAATGTGGATGTATTTCCAGGATGGTATCACGAGCCTGGAGCACTGCGTGAAGCCGGTGCTGGCGGTTGTGCACAACGCGTGCGTCGGGGCGGGAGTCGACCTTATCACTGCAGCTGATATGAGGTATGGTGACACTTCATGTTATAATAGACTAGAATCTAGATGATAATCCGCGTGGATTTAGATTATCCAAAATTCCGTGGGTGGTTGCGCCATAATAGCTTAATTTAAGAAATTCTTATTAAAACTGCTCTTTTCAAAAATCCTTTCCTATTCACCTTTAAAACTGCAGTGAAGAATCATTATCTTACAAATTGAAGACGACAATCTTATTTATTTCTCCTTAAGTACGTTTATAGAGTATATATTAGTCTATTTTATTAGTATATTGGTATTATACATATTATTTAATACATGTATTAGTGGTTTATGTATTAGTATGTATCAGTTATTTGAATGTATGTTTATTAGTATATTACACACCACCTGCAGTCTAATTTTCCTTTTACTTTCCAATCTTTAAGGTTGCCTGGTAGAGATCGCTAATTAGCGATAAGGCCGCCTTTTGTATCTTCCTTCTGTCTGTGTTTTTTATTCTTTAATGTAATCCTTCTTGTGGTTGTGCAAATAAAGTGTATTTATTATTATTATTATTATTACCTTTTTATAATCCTTTACCTATATCGGCAACTTTGCAATCTACCGCGAGATGGCACTACGCGTCTCAAATATATGATTATTGCATATGGAAGAAGATCGCCCGCGACCCGCAAGATGGAAGATCGAAGATGGCGATCGGAGACATCAAGTTGACAAAGTGTCAGGGGCCGGAAAGTCGCTTATTATCACCTATTGTAGTTTTTATTAGCGCCGTCTATTAGTTGGTCACCTGAACTAAATTATTGCTTGATTTACTTTACTCTATGGTCAGAGATTGCAAATGGCTGCCATTTGTGTTTTGAATCGGCATGGTGTTTTGTTTTTTCTGTTTTGGCGAAAGGTAAATTCCGTTACTAGTACGTCGAGTCGAGTGGTTTCTTCTTCGTCTTCTCGTGAAATTAACATTTAGTGATCTGTGAGACATAATAAAAATAAAAAGTAAATCACAATCAGTGTTGTTATTCCAATGAACCTATAATAATTAAGGTGCCAATAAAAAGGTGGTCCTGTTACACTGTGTGCATTAAATAGATAAACCAAAATCACATGGATCTTTGACTTTTCAGTGTTTTATTGTTTTCAATTCACTAATTAATTAAGTATTATTGTTAAATTAATACTTGTTTTGAAACTCAATAAAACACTGTAAAGTCAAAGGTCTATTGTGGTTTTGGTTTACCTATATAATGCACGTAGTAGGTACCACCTATTTATATATAGGTATAGTAGGTATATATGTATGTAGATACCTATAGGTATGTATACAGTTACAGTTGTAGTTGACCAACTAATAGATGGTGCTAGGTTTGCATTAGGAATTTGGGTGACATTAAAATCTTATGAGAAGGCTCTCTATTTCCAGTGTATTACTTTACTCTATGCATAGTGTGCACCGCGAGTTTAATTATTATCGAAAAATCCGCATTTTTGTCCAAACCGCTATAATAGACCAAATTTACCGTGAAATACGCGTGTGCCCAAATCTAAATAAGTATAAATAGACTGTGTCCATCGTGAAATAATCGCCAAAGGTGTCTTGGAAGATTAAAGGCCAGCAAGGATATGTGAGAATGCCGCAGCTGTAATGTCAATGTACGCCGATTTCCTTTTCTGATTCCCAAGTCCCTTACGCAGTCAAAATAACCAAACTACAGTCCACAAGCCCCCCTGTCGCATTGTCGCGAAGCTATTCGAAAAAGGATACGGCTTCGACTCCCGCGCCGCCAGTGGGAACTCTTTGATTTTTTAGGAAAAACGTTGCCTATGTCAATTTTCGGGATTATTTTGCCATCAGTACCCTTATTATAAATGCGAAAGTGTGTTTGTTTGTTGGTTTATTGGTTTGTGGGTTTGTCCTTCAATCACGTCGCAACGGTGCAACGGATTGACGTGATTTAAGCAACTCATTCCCAAATTTCATTTCTTGTCATTTAAATAATCCTTTACATTGTAGTATCCTATTTTATTATTTACTAGCTTATGCTCGCGACTTCGTCCGCGTGGACTTATTTCAAACCCCTATTTAACCCCCTTAGGGGTTGAATTTTGAAAAATCCTTTCTAAGCGGATGCCTACATCATAATAGCTATCTGCATGCTAAATTTCAGCCCGATCCGTCCAGTAGTTTATGCTGTGCGTTGATAGATCAGGCAGTCAGTCACCTTTTCCTTTTATATATTTAGACTAGCTTATGCTCGCGACTTCGTCCGCGTGGACTACAAAATTTCAAACCCCTATTTAACCCCCTTAGGAGTTGAATTTTCCAAAATCCTTTCTTAGCGGATGCCTACGTCATAATAGCTATCTGCATGCTAAATTTCAGCCCGATCCGTCCAGTAGTTTATGCTGTGCGTTGATAGATCAGTCAGTCAGTCAGTCACCTTTTCCTTTTATATATTTAGATTTGTCAAGTGTTTGTGTGTATATTGCAGGTACTGCACAGAAGAGGCGTGGTTTCAAGTGAAGGAAGTAGACTTGGGTCTAGCGGCTGATGTGGGCACTCTGCAACGGCTACCCAAGGTATCAGACACTCTTCAGGCAGTGGCGTGCAGGTCATAGAGGCATAAATGCACTGCTTACCCCAGTTGTAATAGCTCAATGCATATTTTTCATTATGACCTGCCAGTAAACAGGTTCCTACCTAACTAATGTCTACCCTGGCTTCAAACACTGTGCACGCCACTGTAGACTTCAGGCTTCCATACCAGAAGGTTGCCAAGCTTTACTAAGCCTCCGCTGTCCGTCCGTCAGTCCGTCTGTCGGTCTTTCAGCGGGCTGTATCTCATGAACCGTAATAGCTTTAGTTTTAAGTTTGTGTAAAAATTATCACCACTATATCATATCATCTTACAAATTCAACCACTGACCATCAAAAAGTATATTTTTTTAAAATAGAGATAGCGAGCAAACGATGAGGCGGGTCACCTGATGTTAAGTGGTTACCGCCGCCCATGAATATTTGCAGCACCAGAGGAACCGCCGATGCATTGCCGGCCTTTTAGGAATTTGTTGGTCCGCCCCCTTGAATAACCCTGCTCGTTTGCTCGCTATCTCTATTTAAAAAAAAAAATTCAATTAGACCAACTAATGATACTCAATATGACTAGTCAAGACTACCACAGCTTCGGAAAGCAGTTTATAGTGAGAAGAGTCACAAGGAACTGACATCAAAACTTTGTTTCAGGTAATAGGCAACAGCTCAACAGTGAGGGAGTGGTGCTACACGGGAAGAAAAGTTCTAGCCAAAGAGGCCTCCGAGTTGGGACTCGTTACTAAAGTGTTTACTGATAAAGATAAGTGAGTTACTTAATAATCAGTACCCTTATTATAAATGCGAAAGTGTGTTTGTTTGTTGGTTTGTCCTTCAATCACGTCGCAACGGTGCAACGGATTGACGTGATTTTTTGCATGGGTATAGATAAAGACCTGAAGAGTGACAAAGGCTACTTTTTATCCCGGAAAATCAAAGAGTTTCCGCGGGAATTTAAAACACCTAATTCCACGCGAGCGAAGTTATCAAAAATTGCGAACCGGCAGGAATCGAACCCGCGTCTCCTGGGATCGCGCCCGACGCTCCGATCACTAAGCTACGGTACACTTGATGCCAGTGACTAAATTAGTGATATGTATGTTCACTCAGTACTGAAGCGACTGTTAATGCCATCTAGTAGCGACACTTTGCAGTTTTCGAAATTACTTTCAAAGGCCCATATTACATATAAGTAAGGCCCTTCTTATTCTTATGTACTTCCCTGTACCAAATTTCATCAAAATCGGTTGAACTGTTGGGCCGGCCGTGAAAAGCTAGGAGACAGTCAGACAGACAGACACACTTTCGCATCCATACCAATATTATAAAGGCCAAAGTGTGTCTGTCTGTTAGCCTTTCACGGCCCATCCGTTAAACCGATTTTGACGAAATTTGGTACAGCGATAGCTTTAATCCCGGGGGAGGGATATGGGCTACTTTTTATCCTGGAAAATCAAATATTTCCCACGGGGTTTTTAAAAAAAACAATATTAGTTAAATGACAAATATTCCCCTTTCCTCTCCAACTAAGTGTCAAGCTTGTGCTAGGAGTAGGTACAACAATAGTGCAACGGGCGGGGATTGAACCTTGACCTTTCGGTTTTCAGTCCATTCTTTTACCCGTTGAGCTATTGAGGCTCTAAAAGCCTAAATCTACGCAGACGAAGTCGCGGGCATCATCTAGTTTATAATATAAGTATGGATAGATTTCTAAGAAATAATTTATTTTTGACAAAAGCATCATCCCCATGACACCCTGTGTTTGTATTTCAGCGCGCTAAAGGAAGTACTGGCAATAGCCCAAAGTATAGCCCTGAAGAGTCCCGTAGCGGTGCAGGTGACGAAACAGTCTCTCGTCTACTCCCAGAGTAGACCTACCAGAGATGGATTGGAACACATTGTAAGTAACGCCGGCTCCACACCTTGGCCCCAACGCTGGCCCCAACATTTTTTTTTTCCTTAATGTTGAGTGCCAATAAGCTACTCAATTATATTACGATCTAGCCTAATATATTATGACTAATAAGTAATTTTATTTTAACCTAAACTTATAAATTATCTTATATACTAAGAAATTGTCCACTGACGCATCTTAGTCTTTCTTGATTAGATTAGATTCACTTATCACTATACACTAACTCAAAAGGTTTGGTCCTTTTTAGTCTTCTCACTGTCTCCGTTTCGTCAAGCAGCTGGATTGCTTCAACGTTAACGTGGTGGCCCCAACATTGACACTGTCTTTCTCTAAACTAAATTTAGAGTATCTGCATCCTTTTCTTTTTAACAATGCTAAAAAGGGACAGAACATGAACTTTACATTTAAAGACTCTAAATTTTAGTGCACGCTACAAATTTAAACAGTAGGCTAGCGACTGTGCGTCTGTCTTTTTCATATTACATTAGTAAAAAGAGGATGCGAATACTCTAAAATTAGGTTGTGCCCAGAATCAGTGCCACTGTTCGCCCAACGTGTGGATGAAATTAGCATTGGCCCCAACACTCGCGCCAACGTTGGGTATTGGCTGTTCTGTGTCGGTTTTTCGTTTGCGATCATCCACACCTTGGCGCTAATGTCAGTCTTGTTGCAATATACATTATTAGCTTGCAGTGTGGGACCCAACAACTGTGGAAACGATAAATTTGTATTACACTGGTTTGAGATTTCTTGTAGTCCTCCACACTGGACCGGTTTCTTTTTTCGAGGAAAATGTGACTTTATTTTCCTTTTTTCCGGGTCTTCAGAAAATTGCTATAATAGTTGTCTTGAAGTATAGCGCCATCTATGTTTATACTATGACAACCAAGGTTGGCCTTGTTTTAAAAACATGTTTTTAAGGATCCATATCTCCAGGGAAATAAGGGAACCTTATGGGATTTGTTGTCTGTTTGTCTGTCATGTCAAATTTAGGATTTTCGGATTTCCCCCTTTTCTTGTGCTATAAGACATTATCAACTGCCAAATTTTATAATTCTAGGTCAACGGAAAGCACCATATAGGTTTTGATTCCCTTTTCTTGACTCACACGACAGACAGACAACAAAGTGATCTTATAAGGATTTTTTTTCCTTTTTAGGTACAGAACCCCAAAAAAGAAGTACGGAACCGTAAAAAATATAAAATTGAAGCTGTTTTTTTCCTGAATTTCAGAAACTCATAAACCAGGCCATGCTGCAAAGTGAGGATCTGAAGAAGGCGGCCATGGCGACCGCCACCAAAACTGAAACTCAATTCGACAACTTGTAAACTATTTCGTAACTAGCTTTAGTATTTATTTGTTAAATAAAGAGTATTCTGAGCTACTATTTTCACATTAAAACGTGTAAACATGCTAATTTCTTCGGATAAAGCCCTCATATAGTGTGACTAGCTTATGCTCGCGACTTCCGCGTGGACTACACGAATTTCAAACCCCTATTTCACTCCCTTAAGGGTTAAATTTTGAAAAAAATTCTGCTAAGAAAGTTAGCAGATGCCTACATCATAATGGCTAGCCGCATGCCAAATTTCAGTCAGTCAGTCAGTCACCTTTTCCTTTTATATATTTAGATTTAAGTGTGTAATTCTGTGGGCGGTTCTGTGACAAATAAAATAAAATTAAAATGAGAAATGTCAATTTTTATACTGTATTATTAATTTTTCCACGTTACCTACAATTCTTAAAAACATATTATATTAATTTTATGGCTGTCTTTTAATGGACTAAGAGCCAGCGCGTGCCAGACCTTCGTTATTTTCTAAAAGCTGAAAGTTTATGTGCGTATTGTCCCCAAGACAGGGAGGAACGTTTGTTTGGGTCATAGTGGCTTTGGGAGATAACAGTTTCTAGAATTCTAATTCCGAAGAATATATAAAAAATTAGACTATACTTTGACGTAAGATTCTTTACACCTTTATTACCTGTTATCTCCCACAGCCACCATTATCCAAACAATCGTTCCTCCCAGTGTTGGTAACAATACACAGAGAAACTTTCAGCTTTTATAAAATAATGAAGGTCTGGCATGCGCTGGCTCTCTCTCTGTATGCGTTGAATAAGGACTATTATGGTGTGATTTTTTAAAAATGGAATAAATAGATTATAAAAAAAATTTGATTGTTATTTTTAAAAAACAGTGGTTGTAAGAAAACAAAATCTAGTTAGAAAATTAATAAACAGATAAGTATATAGGTATTTTATAATGTTTTCTATTAATAAATTTCAAACTACCTACATTTACGTAAATAAATATCAAAAAAACTTAACAAAGGAAATTGTTGCGCTCGAAATCGCAATGGCGGTGCATAAATTCGAAATGTGTATATTTCCTCTGACGTCACAGTTGGGTATGACGTCATACAACTATTATCCAGGAAAATCAGGTAACCTACTTTAGCCATTTACGAATGGCGTGCCCAAATATAGAGCAGCTATAAATGGAACTAGAACCGAAGTGCAACCACCTTGCAACCAGGTCACACTGCAATCATTTGACCTAGTTATTTTTCAATGGAGTGCTAGTATGAACGGGCCCCGCCGAACCTCCATTCAGTAACGAACGAAGTTCCGACTTCCGAGGTCGACGTGACCTACATTTTGCCATTGCCCGGTACCGGTACGAAAAACACACTTTTCGCAGTAAATTTGAGTAAAAATCACGTTTTAAATACCAAAAGACGTGTTTATAAGGTTTTGTTAACTAGTTTCTATAATAAAGGCTGCCTGAAACAGTTCGCACTGATTTTCGTCCTGAAACGTCAAATATTTTAAAATAGCCGCCAAAATTTTATTTTTTATCTGCACATAAATCTCATTGGTCTAAACTTTGAGTCGGTGCTGTGATTGGCCAATAGTGCAGCCGTGGACGCAGCCGGCCAATAGGAGAGCGAGGATCGTAGTCGCCGGCCGACTTCCGCGCCACCTGTCGCTCGCTCATCCCGCTTTCATTGAAAACCCGCCCGGACTGTTGTGTTGACGCACGCGCACTGAGGCCCAACAAAGGGCCGAAATAAGAACGGTTTGCAAGTGAATCTGATGTATTTATGTCATAAAAATGGTGAAATCTGTGAAGTGGCGAGTAGAAATTAGGATATTCGACGTGTCGAATCATGACCGAGGAATCTGAAAGGTAAGCGTAGCCTGGAATAGAGTTTTACGTACATACTTGCTTCGCCCTGCGTTAGGTAGGTAGGGCCTTACCCCGGCCATTTTCTGAGCTCGGAATACGTGTAAAGGGAATTCTACTACTCCCCTAAGCTCTAACAAGGGATGTTTAAGCTCAGAGAAGCATCCGAACTCAACATTTCCCTGCAGAGGCGTATCACAAGCTCCGCCCTTGATTCCCTATGTGGCGTATAGGATAGGTATAATCAATGACTCGACTTTCATTCACAATAAAGTACATAGCCTGCTATCGGGGTCACCCGAGCTGGATCGTGCGGTGCTTGTGTTTTACTGAATGAATTACATTCAGTTTCAAAAGCAGAACCAATTTTTTACGTGCTGCTTGCGATATGAATTCAATTCATTCATGTTTCTTGCTGATGCTGCTGATGGTTTGAAAATTGAATGATTATTTTGTTTTAATTTTTATTCTGCGTTGATTTAAAAAAATAACGTTTGATTTTTAAATTAAAACCTAAAGATTAAACAGCTGTTTTTTTTAGTAATTAAATTTATACTTAATTATGCTTAAATTGTGATAATTTACAAATCCCTAATTAAAACTGAATGATTCTAGAGCTAGATTAAAGATTATCAGTAGGGAATTTAGAATTACCAAATAAAATCCCCTACATGTTTTGTAAGTACACCAAAAACTGTTTTCATCATCCTCATCATCAACCGATCGCTGGCTCACTACTGAGCACAGACCTCCTCTTAGAATGAGGAGGGTTTAGCCATAGTCCACCACACTAGCCAAATGCAGATTGACAGACTTCACACTCCTTTGAGAACATTATGGAGAATTCTCATCTCAGTCACGCAGATTTCCCCACAATGTTTTCCTTCACTGTTAAAGCAAGTTATATTTATTTGTTTAAAATGCACATAATTCTGAAAAGTTAGTAGGATTGACTCCGGACTCCCCTTCTAGGATCACCCTCCTACCATCTAGGCTCTTCATCATCATCATCATGATTTTGTCCATAGTCTATCACGCTGGCCATGTGCAGATTGGTAGACTTCACACACCTTTGAGAACATTATGGAGATCTTTCAGGCATGCCGGTTTCCTCACGATGTTTTCCTCTACCATTAAAGCAAGTGATATTTAATTAATTAAAATGCACATAACTCCGAAAACTCAGAGCTGCATCCTGGGATTGAACCCCCGACCTCCAATTAGAAGTGCTAAGCTGTGATACCCTAGTGGCTAGGAAGTCCTAACCACTAGGGTATCAACTATCACAGCTTAGCACCTAGGTCCTTACCACCATTAAATTGTAGTGAATTTAAAAAAAAACTCATTATGTTGGTTTAACACGGTTGGGTAAAAGTATACTAGCAATGAGCCAGAGTAATTAGATTAGTCATGAACGGACCATTATTAGACAATTGTCTAATCAAGGAAAGTGGGCAGGAAGTAGCTTATATACCACACAGACAAACACTGCTGCATTCGTTAAACTACAATGATACTCTGTGTATGAATAAGTTGCTGGACAGTACGCGGCCGAAAATAATGAACATCGGCCTTTAGAATGACATTTCAGGTTAGTAGAGCGTTGTCTCTGTCACTCATACCCACATGTTTTGTCAGTCTCAACGACCGAAACAGTGCTCTACAAATATGCTATCTCCTTCTAAAGATCGATGTTCATCACTTTTGGTCGCGTACTGTACCTACTATTTCTAGGGTTTCTTATTCCAAGAGACTTCCTGTTGGCCGACTGTGGGGAGCCGCCATTACCTCCACGTGGGGGAGGCACTGAGGTATTCCACACATCGTCTAGTGGCTGGGCTTCTCATTCTATGGGTTGAATACCCTGTATCACTTGGACCTCCTCCAATCCATTGTGAACTAGTGGCTGGGCAAAGGGACCAAACCCGTTTGCGCAACCCAGCCTGGCGCGTGCTTTAACTAGCTAAATGTTGGTGTTGTTTTCCAGTGCCTACTTGGTGCGCGTACGGGCGCAGGTGATGTGTCGAGACGAGGGCACGGGGGGCTGGATGGCGCTGGGGGGCGGCGGCCTGGCAGACGTCATGGTGTGCCGCCGCGGACCAGGTAACATGGCTCTCATCATCATCATGATCGACCCATCACCAGCCCACTACTGAGTACTGTTCCCTTCGAAAAAGAGTGGCGCTTAGATCATAGTCCGCCACGCTAACCTGGTGCGAGTTGGCGGTGTGGCGGTTGCCACAATTTCAACTAGATGGCGCTGTTCAATCGATAACATTTCATGACGTAGTCCCGAAGAAATGTACCGCTGACAGTACTCGCAGTAACGGAGTTTTCTGCAATCTGGACTATATATACAGAAGTTTCAAGACACAACCGTCGGCGCAGCTGGCGCTACCGAGCACAATCAACTGCTCGGTGGGAGATCTCCCTTTGGTACGGTCGAGCCTGCACACCGCTCCCGTACAGCGGATTTCACACACCTTTGAGAACATTATGGAGAACTCTCAAGTAGAGTTGCAAAACTATCGATAGTTGACCTCGAAAACTTGTCAGAATATGATGGTATGGATAGTTTACACTATCAATAGTTGACCATTACGGCTCCACTATAGAAAGGTTCACCACTATTTATTCACGAATATTATACTATATAGGTATAGCGGTAATATTCAGTATAAAGAGGTTCATTTGCACTTTACATATCTGTAATTTCAAGTTTCGGAGACACGTATTTATAGACATTTATACAATTTTAAAATGATTAACATTATAAATAGAAAACACGATTACTACATAGATTTCGTTAATATTCACTGGAAAGATATTAATTTGCACTGATCTTTACGTAATTTCTTAATTTCAAGACACGTAATCGCGTATTTTATACAGATTTATGTAAATAAAATGAAATTAATTAGGTCCCTAGCATTTTTAGAAACACAAAACCGCAAAGTATGAACTACGAACACATATAAAGATTACCATAACATAAACCTATAATACTTTTTTTTTTAACTGGTTTTACGGCTCTGGGTTCTAATCTATAATAATCTTGCTGGGAACCAAAGACCAATAAAGTAAACTTAGCAAGATACTTTTTTTTTAACTGGTTTTACGGCTCTGGGTTCTAATCTATAATAATCTTGCTGGGAACCAAAGACCAATAAAGTAAACTTAGCAAGATACTTTTTTTTTTACTGGTTTTACGGCTCTGTGTTCTAATCTATAATAATCTTGCTGGGAACCAAAGACCAATAACCAATTGACAAAAAACAAATGACAAAGTTTCATTTCCTAAACAAATTTTGGCAAAATTATGAATCGTTTTATGATCGTTATAAAACTTATGTTTCTACAAATAATTCACTTGATAAAACAAATTACCAGACAAATTGTCATTTCATAAAATATCATTTGACAAACAATTGATTTCTTTAATCGTGTTAATTAGTAAAACAACATATAGCACTTTTTTTTTTGATAAAATGAATTGTTTGATAAAATGAACTATTTGATAAATACTTTAAGAATTCACTAAATCTTTTATATGTCGACCGGGCCGACGGAAGAGACCGCTTACTATGGTGGGGGGTCTCTTTCCTCCCCCCCGCTCCCACCATCAAGAGCGAGCGAAGCGAGCTCGGGACTTGGGGCACTCCGACTCGGAACGGTTAGGTTAGAAGGGGATGGCGGGGTCTGTAAGACCCCGCCATCCCCTTCGTGGGTTATTTCTTTTTTTACCACCCAGAAAAAAGGAGCCCCGCGAAGCGGGGCTCCGTCGACGGGCCCCGTCGACGAGAAGAGACCACCACTATGGTGGGGGGTCTCTTTCCTCCCCCCCGCTCCCACCATCAAGAGCGAGCGAAGCGAGCTCGGGACTTGGGGCACTCCGACTCGGAACGGTTAGGTTAGAAGGGGATGGCGGGGTCTGTAAGACCCCGCCATCCCCTTCGTGGGTTATTTCTTTTTTTACCACCCAGAAAAAAGGAGCCCCGCGAAGCGGGGCTCCGTCGACGGGCCCCGGTCGACGAGAAGAGACCACCACTATGGTGGGGGGTCTCTTTCCTCCCCCCCGCTCTCACCATCAAGAGCGAGCGAAGCGAGCTCGGGACTTGGGGCACTCCGACTCGGAACGGTTAGGTTAGAAGGGGATGGCGGGGTCTGTAAGACCCCGCCATCCCCTTCGTGGGTTATTTCTTTTTTTACCACCCAGAAAAAAGGAGCCCCGCGAAGCGGGGCTCCGTCGACGGGCCCCGGTCGACGAGAAGAGACCACCACTATGGTGGGGGGTCTCTTTCCTCCCCCCCGCTCTCACCATCAAGAGCGAGCGAAGCGAGCTCGGGACTTGGGGCACTCCGACTCGGAACGGTTAGGTTAGAAGGGGATGGCGGGGTCTGTAAGACCCCGCCATCCCCTTCGTGGGTTATTTCTTTTTTTACCACCCAGAAAAAAGGAGCCCCGCGAAGCGGGGCTCCGTCGACGGGCCCCGGTCGACGAGAAGAGACCACCACTATGGTGGGGGGTCTCTTTCCTCCCCCCCGCTCTCACCATCAAGAGCGAGCGAAGCGAGCTCGGGACTTGGGGCACTCCGACTCGGAACGGTTAGGTTAGAAGGGGATAAACCCCCCCCCCCCCCCTAACCTACCCAATCCTTAGGTTTTTTAAAACAGGCTACGCCAGAAGACTCGCTTTAAAGCCGTTTAGAAAAAAAAAGTTTACTTTACTGGTCTGTACAGCAGCAGCAAGAGTATTATAGATTAGAACCCAGAGCCGTAAAACCAGTTAAAAATAAAGTATTACAGGTGTTAACGGTGGTAACCTATGACAGTATCTATTGTATTTTGCGATTTTGTATTGTGTTTGTTTAGTTTATTCTAAAAATGCTAATTGTGATTAAAGTGATTAATTTTATTTAAAAAAATGATTTTCGAGCTCTGAAATTTTAACTTAGAGTTTCAGGAGCACCCCCTTTACTGCCCCCTATCCCAATGGATGGTATTGTACTCTATAGCAACCCCACCATTACTATCGATAGTGTAAACTATTGGTATTATCGATTTTTGGCATCGAAAGAAGAACTATCGATACTATCGATAGTATCCATAGTATTGTGACGTCATGATACTATCGATAGGTTGCAATTACTATCGGTTTGGATTTAACTATCGATAGAGTATCGATATTGGACTATCGAAAAGCATCTGCTCTCAGGCATGCAGGTTTCGTTACGATGTTTTCCTTCACCGTTGAAACAAGTGGTATTTAATTGCTCATAACGCGCATCACTCCGCGATTTGCCTCCTTGTTTCTAATTCGAACCACTAGTTAATTTTTAACCGACTTCCAAAAATGTATGAAGTCGGGCGAGCATAAAAGAAACTAGAAATCAAAGCGTCCAGCTCGCCCGACTTCAACATACATACCTACACGTGTAGAAACTAGAAACAAAAGTTATTTTTTATTGTGTAGTGCTTTTGGAAGTCGGTTTTTTAAATATTTTTAGCGTTTAAACTATCGTGAGTGATTTCCATTATACATAATATATCACACACCGGCTTTACTCGAAACTAGTCGGGCTTACGTCGACTAAACACGTGAGTAAAGCTGGTGTGTGATATATGTACACTAGATAATCAGAGCTTATTATAAATGCGAAAGTGTGTTTGTTTGTTGGTTTGTCCTTCATTCACGTCGCAACGGTGCCACGTATGGATGTGATTTTTTGCATGAGTATAGATAAAGACCAGGAGAGTGACATTGGCTACTTTTTATCCCGGAAAATCAACGAGCTCCCACGGGATTTAAAAAACCTAATTCCACGCGGACGAAGTCGCGGGCATCAGCTAGTTTTTAAATACATATCAAAAACAAGTTAAGCTTTAATGCAATACTGTAGTTAATTGCAAATGTTTGTGGACTAACTCTAAAACGAAACTTTCAAATTGAAACCTAAATTGCATTCCTCTACTACACGAATATTATCACATTTAAATTATGAGTAAATAATATTGAAATGAAAATTAAGTACTGTCTGTACATGTTGGTATTTATGCTTTACTGGCTTATGTCTTATTATGACTTTGTCGGCGTGGACTACACCAATTTCAACCCCATATTTCACCCTCTTATAAGGGTTGAATTTTCTAAAATCCTTTCTTAGCTGATACCTACGTCATAATAGCTATCTGCATGCCAGTAGACCAGTCAGGAAGTCACCTTTTCCTTTTATATATTAAAATTTTCAACTAGATGATGCCCGCGACTTCGTTCGCGTGGATTTAAGTTTTTTATAAAAAACTCGTGGAACTCTTTGATTTTCCGGGCATTCCTCATCTAACAAATCACTACAACTACACCGAGGGAAGCAGCATGCTACTCACACCTGCCACCCTGCACGTTTTGTTTAAAGGAGATTGCCCATTTGCTTAGGAGCTTTGCCCCCCCCCCCCCCCCCCCCCCCCCCCAATATAATTGTTATGTCACCATGGTGTTAATTTTATTTTGTAGACAAATAATTACCTTTTTATATTCTGCAAACGATTTCCATTTATTCACCCTGGTTATAAAGAAATCTTATTGTTTATGTTGCTGATATTGAGGTTATATTTTTATATTTTATATTTATTTTTATTTTGACAACAAAACAAAGTGAACAATTTACACCACACTTTTAGACCAAAGCATTTAATTAATACTTTTTCAAAATAATTGGATGTTTACGATTCTAACTGTAATTGTGAATATTTTCGATGATAGGGTCAAGGAAAATTTGTAATAAAGCACATAATCGTAAAATCGCTGGTCGCGAGCCGTCGACTACGCGCGACCTTCTTAACTCGGCCGTATAACCGCGGCTATCCTGAACATAATATATCCTCTAGTGTGTCAATGGACCTACAGCAAGTTTTTCGTCAGCAGGCACTGGCAGTGGGGAGAGCAGTAGCGACGCAGCACCTTCGTCCGCCAGCGCACCGCACACCGAGTACTACATCCACGGCCGACGGATCAGCGATAACATGGTGCGTGACCTTTATCAAAAATGCTAAACATTTTTTTTTTTACTTTGGGTACCATTAGAATCCTGACCTCAATGACCTTAGCAGAGCTTCTCAGCAGGTGGGCCTAAAAATGAACATGAGTAAGACGAAAATCATGTCTAATTAGCTTTAATACTTATGTCCGGCCCCACCCAGTAATCGTTGAGAGCTCTGCACTCGAAATTGTAGACGAGTATACATAGGACACACAATCCAGTTGGGTAGGTCCAATTCCGAGGGACGTCTATTGGTTGATGATGATGACCATTAGAATCCTTAAATCATCCCGAGTGCAGATTTAAAAAAAATTAATTTGGCGGCTGTACAGCGCCATTGTCAAATATGAAATGTTTTACATTTTTGGGAGGGTAGTCGTGTTTTTAAATTTTTTACTTACGACTTCTTTGTGTATAATTTTTCTGAGTGCTTAAAACGCCATCTCTACTCCAGTTGGTGTTGGACTGCACAGTGAAGGACGACTTCCAGTACCACAAGGTGATGCCCACGTTCCACCACTGGGTGTCGGACGAGAAGCGCTTCGGGCTCACGTTCCAGACCGCGGCGGACGCGCGCGCGTTCGACAAGGGCGTCCGCACCGCCGTCAGCGAGCTGTACCGTGAGTTGCTGACCTTGGTACTACCTCCTACTTGCCTCGCCATCCCCCCAGCACTCCCCCCATTTGGCAACTTTCTCCACTCCCCACTCCCCTTTCCCAGCACTCTCCCCCTCCCGTCAAATCTTTAAAAAATTGACATTCACTTAAAACTACGAAAACATACTTGACACTTCCATTAAATATTGAACCTAAACAGTGGCCCTACCGCGGCTGTTTGACAGCTACAATGTCACGATCGCAATCATCTCTGATTGGTTAATGCTCGCTCACTATTGGCCACAATGCATTGTTGCACCAAGAATCGCACAAATTCAGCCAATCAGAACAATTGAGATTGTAATTATGATTGATGCAGGTTTTAGACAATCGCCCTGCAGGTTGCGTTAAAGAACAAATATTAAAAATCTAATCAGTAATTAGCAAATATTTATAGCAGGTCGGTGAAGTGACCTTGAAGTATTTACCAATCCCTGAATCGCCCAACGCGCTTAATGAAGTTTTCACTTCAAAAAATCACATTCTATATTTCGCACCCAAAAAGTCGCTGATTTGACTACTAGTCATCATCCCTAACTTTGCAACTGGATATTTTAACGGTAATCTGGAACATTACAGACAGATATTTGTTCCTACAATGTATAGTCTAGAAAGTTTCAGTGTGTTAGTATTCAAATTGTTAGTATTCAGATTGGTTTTTTAGATTGGTTGGATCAGGATGGTTAGAT
The DNA here is from genome assembly GCF_902806685.2 of Maniola hyperantus. Taxonomy (NCBI): domain Eukaryota; kingdom Metazoa; phylum Arthropoda; class Insecta; order Lepidoptera; family Nymphalidae; genus Maniola; species Maniola hyperantus. The sequence continues at coordinate 104,740 of NC_048560.1, read as the reverse complement.
TGGTTAGTATTATATTGGCCCCGATTATCTAGTCTCTCTCTAAACTAAATTTAGAGTATCTGCATCCTTTTCTTTTTACTAATGCTTAAAAAGGAACGGAACATGACTTTCACATTTAAAGACTCTAAATTTTAGTGCACAATACAAATTTAAACAGTAGGTTCGCGAGTGCGTGCTAAAATCACGATTCACGGGTTTTACCATCTAAAAATTTAATTTAAAACTGTCAAACTGTGTCCGTCCTTTTCATATTACATTAGTAAGAAGAGCATGCGAATACTCTAATATTAGGTTGTGCTCAGAATTAGCCCCAAATGAAAGCCAATCTATAATGGAGCATACTATGAATGCTGGTGCTGTTCATAGAGAGTAATGCCCCCACTGACCACGCTGGGCAGGCGGGGTGGTCAGCGCAGAGCGAGGCTTTCCGTATCAGTAAGACTGGGGGCACACGATGCGTTGCGGCGCCGCACCGCAAAGATTTCACCGTATCAGCGGGCACACGAGCGGTGCGGCGCCGCAACGATGTTATGTCGCAGTTAGCGCGCGAACTGTCGCGTACTATGGTAAAACTAGCTTATGCTCGCGACTTCGTCCGCGTGGACTACAAAAATTTCAAACCCCTATTTTACTCCCTTAGGGGCTGAATTTTCAAAAATCCTTTCTTAGCGGATGTCTACGTTATAATACTCTATCCGCATGCCAAATTCCAGCCCGATCCATCCAGTAGTTTGAGTTGTGCGTTGATAGATCAGTCAGTCAGTCACCTTTTCCTTTTATATATTTAGATAATAGTGTAATACATAACTGATTTATCTAATGTGTTTTTTTGCTTCCCGCTACTGCTTTCCTATGTGGTGAGTATATCATTTGTACTAGGTATTAGATGATGCCCGCGACTTCGTCCGCGTGGATTTAGGTTTTTAGAAATCCCGTGGGAACTCTGATTTTCCGGTATAAAAGTAGCCTATGCCCTTCCCCGGGATGCAAGCTATTGCTGTACCAAATTTCGTCAAAATCGGTTGAACGGATGGGCCGTGAAAAGCTAGCAGACAGACAGACAGACACGCTTTCGCCCTCCGTCGCCCGCTCCATACAAACCTAGTTTGGTTCTTATTTCAATACTAGCTGATGCCCGCGACTTTGTCCGCGTTGATTTAAGTTTTTAAAAACCCGTGCGAACTCTTTGATTTTTCGGGATAAAAAGTAGCCTATGTCACTCTCCAGATCTCACTCTCAGTGTAACCAGAATGCTAGCAAAAACTAAGCGTTATTGGGGCCGATTCTCTTGTACATAATCTCTAAACTAAACTAAATTAAAAGGTCTAAATCTAGTGCTATTCTTTTCCGCAAGCAACATTATGAAAGGGATAGCAATAGATTTAGACGTGCCATTTTAGTTTAGTTTAGAGATTGTGTACAACGGAATTAGCCACAATGTTACACTACCTAAACACAATCCGATACCAATAACCATTTGCTTCATTTTGTAGTTTTAGTGATTTAGTATTTTTTCAATCCCGCAATGTGTAGCGTGCAAAACTCGGGTCAATGCCCCGCCTACGACGCGGCATTGACTCCGAATGGCCTACTTACGCAACTTTGGTTGAGTGTCAGTCAGATGTTTACTTTGCAATATATCGTAAACTTTTACAAAATTATAGGTTTTTTTGTGGTATCGTATCAGTAATCGTTAGTACTATCACTTGTGTCCGTTTTTGCTGGCGTTCTGGTTCCACTATGTTTGTTGAGGTTATTGTCATATAGTATGTACCCTTGTTGCCCAGGTCTGGGTGGGGCGTGGCCTTCGATGTACGGGTACGCAGGGAAGAAGAGCAAAGAGGATGACGAAGAGAACAATATATTTGAAGTGAGTACCTTATCCACATCAACCCATCGCGGCACTTAATTGATGCGGATGTCTAAATTAATGCGAATGTTCCGCATATGCGGATGCGAATATCCGTAACACCCCTTGTTCGGAGGAACATCTTCCTATTGGTACGGTCACCGCCGTACAAGGCAATATACACCGCTCCCGTACAAGGCTACTCAGGGTCTAACAAAGTTCTCCTTTCAAAATGTTGTATATGTTAATTTATTTGTTTGCAGTGTCTGAATCTGCCAACGGACTCGCACTCGAGCTCCGAGAACTCGACCGCGAGTCGCGTTCGCCGCAACGACGAGTTGACGCAGACTCCCATCCTCTCCGCCATCACACTACCGCAGCATCCCCTCACCGGTATGTCACAAGCATGGCCGTAGCCAGGGGGAGTTTTGGGGGTTTAAACAATATATATATATATATATATATATATCAAAAATTTCACGCTCGCTTCGCTCGCGCTTTTGACTTGTAATAGTTATTGCCCGCCCGCAACTTTGTTCGCATTCTTGTCGCAAGTCTGAGCAAAGTCAATCAGTGCGCTCTATAGATATCAGTCTAAGTCTGAGCAAAGTCAAAGTGCGCTCTATAGATATAATAATAATATAATATTATAATATATTTATTTATTTAAAAATGTTGTACAACACAAAGACTCCTTAAAACTAGTACACATAAAAAAGGTAGAAACAATAAAAATATGAAAACCTGAAGGAGTGCTTTGGCGTCCGTGCTAAACCTGTGAACCTGTGTTACGGGCGCCGCAGCCTTCCCTTGGATCCATCGATTAATATGGAGTACAAATTTAAATGTAGGCTATTTTATTAACAATATTTTGTGTGTGTGTGTGTGTGTGTGTGTGTGTGTGTGTGTGTGTGTGTGTGTGTGTGTGTGTGTGTGTGTGTGTGTGTGTGTGACTTAACTAGTCTTAACTAAGTCTTAACCACTACGAAGTTGAGAAATTGTTCGTTGAAGCGAACAATTTCTCAACCCCACAGTAGTCAAGACTCCTTAGCCAAGCGTTATAGTGTTTTTTTTTAAATTTAGTTTGTTGAGCTTAGATATATTTAGCATGTCATTTATTTTATTATAAAGTTTAGAACTAAGGAAGAAGTATTGTCGACCGGCAAAATTTTGAATATTTTTTGTTTGCGTCTTTGTAGGATATTTGCATTTGCATTTGGATTGAGCATTTGTGTCTTGAGTGTTTGCGTAAAATTACCTGGGAGATAAAGAGCTGCCGAAATATCAGTCTAAGTCTGAGCAAAGTCAAAGTGCGCTCTATAGATATCAGTCTAAGTCTGAGCAAAGTCAAAGTGCGTTCTAATGATATCAGTCTAAGTCTGAGCAAAGTCAAAGTGCGCTCTATAGATATCAGTCTAAGTCTGAGCAAAGTCAAAGTGCGTTCTAATGATATCAGTCTAAGTCTGAGCAAAGTCAAAGTGCGCTCTATAGATATCAGCCTCAGACCTCGCGGACGTTTGTTAAAATGCTGAGAGCAATAACGCAACAAGTTCGCTTCAATATTATTTATTTTGAAATAATGTAATGCCGATTAAATATGTAACAATTTCGTTCCGTTATAATATTTATCTAGTTTTAGTATACATTTGTTGTTCAAGTACAGGCTATATCTGAAATTATACACAAGTTTAAGTTACAATATGTAGCTGTTTTTGACATAATATAGCGTCCAATTCAACCTCCACTTCAAAATAACTAGTCCAGTAGTTTGAGCTATGCGTTGATAGACTGTGGCCTTCCCTTCTCAATCTGAGAGGAGACCCGTGTTCTGTAGTGAGCCGCTGATGGGTTGATCATGATGATGATGATGTTGATAGATCAGGCAGTCAGTCAGTCACCTTTTTCTTTTTATATATAGATCATTATACAAAATATTGTTATTTGTGTTTCCAGAATCACTGAACTTGCAATACGACGACAAATTGGACGACTCGGAAACTGACAGGTGTCCGTACGTGCATCTCTCTGCGGTAACTCGCATGTATTCTATGTACCATTGTATTACCATTGATTTTGGAAGCCAAGAGAAGGGAAGAGGGGGATGGGAAGTGCACCAGAGAGATCGATAAGAGCTTACGCGATAGAAAGAGAGGTGTTTATTTATACCGCAGCGTCTAGCTCATATCGCTCTCTCTCGCTTCCCCACTCCCTGGACCTCCTTCCCTTCGCCTCTCACTTCGCTTTCTCTCCTCTCCTCTAGCCTTTCTCTCCCTATCACCACCTCCCTTTTCTTCCACCTCTCCCCCTACCGCTAACCTCTCTCGATAGAGCGCGGCCGTAGGCATATGTCTCGTATCACGTGTCACGTGATCAAGTGAGCCTTAGGACCTAACTTTCTTTCAAAAAGTCAAAAAGTTAAAAAGTAAAAATTAAAGTTTATTCAAAATAGGTAATAAATTACACTTTTTGATAGTCTGTTGTTGCATTTGTAAGATGGTGATAATAGTGGTGATAATTTTTACGCGAACTTAAAACTAAAGCTACGAGGGTTCCAAACGCGCCCAGGTCCGAGAAGAACCCACACTGAGCTTTTGTTGTATATTTCAGGTGCACGAGTACACGTACCCGCAAGTGGGTCCGGGAGGCGTGATTAGTTCAGAGAAGTCTTCGCCCAACACCAAACCGCCGTTACTCAAGCGAGATTCAGGTAAGCATCATCCGTGGTAGCCGAGTGGATAAGACGACCGCCTCCTACCCGGGAGGTCGGGGGTTCGATCCCGGGCATGCACTTCTAACTTGTCTGAGTTATGTGCGTTTTAATCAATTAAATATCACTTGATTTAATAGTGAAGGAAAACATCGTGAGGAAACCTGCATGCCTGAGAGTTCTCCATAATGTTCTCAAAGGTGTGTGAAGTCTGGTAATATACATACACTAGCTTATGCTCGCGACTTCGTCCGCGTGGACTACAAAATTTCAAACCCCTATTTCACCCCCTTAGGAGTTGAATTTTCAAAAATCCTTTCTTAGCGGATGCCTACGTCATAATAGCTATCTGCATGCCGAATTTCAGCCCGATCCGTCCAGTAGTTTGTGCTGTGCGTTGATAGATCAGTCAGTCAGTCAATCAATCAGTCACCTTTTCCTTTTATATATATAGATGACACAGTGCAGCATGGTGGACTATTATGCCCTTTGCAATCTGAGAAGAGACATACCCCTTCCAGGCTAGCCCCCTTCCATCTTATACTGCATCATCACTTACCACCAGGTGAGATTGCAGTCAAGGGCTAACTTGTATTGAATAAAAAGTAAATAAAAAAAGTTTCTTGTTGACTATGGAACCCTAAAAAACCATGTGATTTGTTTTTCAGGGTCGATAAAGAAATGTGGGTACAGCGGTCCTCCTCCGCTGCCCGACAAGAAGCAGCCTGCGGAACCCTTCCAAGCCAGGATCAAGTGCAGGTGAGTTGTAAACCGTCAGTCAGTCAGTCTCCTTTTCCTTTTATACAGGATGCGATTGAAACGCTAGCATAAACGAAGACATGATAAGATCACAAAAAAACGCGATTTAAAACCTGTATTTATAAAAGTTTGCAACATAATATGGTAAATAAAACATCTGACTGACGTCAGAAGTCAATGAACGTTGCGTAGATAGGTGCCACAGAGTCAATGCCGCGTCGTAGGCGGGGCATCGACTCTGCGGCAAAATTCACGGTTTTTGGATTTGTGGTTACATCACAAAAAAATTAAGATTTGGTGTTCCAGATCAAATAATTAGCTTACAAAATCACATCAAGATGGCGTTGTCCGGCATTAACTTGCAAATTTTTACTGTACAGTTCTTGCATTTCACGAGGGCGAGTGGCTCATGCTTGTGTTTAAGTCGTATCGGTATACGGAATGCTCTTGATACATATGCTAGGTGCTGGTAAGCTGGCATGCCGGCTACTAGCAGAATGTCAGTGCGTGATACAATGCCAGTTACTAGAAAGGCTGCGTACCGTGCCAGTGACGTGCGAGTTGAAGATTACAAAATGAATATTCATGAAGAAATAAATAGTGTTACAATACAACTCGCGATTATCTTAGTGAAGAAACTTTTGTAAACAATGAATAGACAAAAAAAAACAATATGGAGAGAAATTGGATTAGTAGTAGTACGATGTGCGAGTTACTAGCAAACACGTTACGACGTGTTTCGCGTGCGTGTAGCTGGCATGCGAGTGTCCCACTTCCCCTCAAGGGGAAAAATCAAACGCCTTGCGATCTACTGGTATGCCATGTACTGGCATGCGAGCTACTGGCAGAACCTCGACACACATGCTAGTAGCTCGTTCTTGCTTGTAACTAGCATGTGTATCAGGCACTTAAGGTAAAGTAAATGTGTGCGTTTGCGAGTGCCACTCGCCTTCGTGAATTGCAAGAACTGTACTGGTTTGAGATGTGTTGTTCCATGGTGCGGAACCCTTGATGCGCGAGTCCGACTCGCACTTGACGTATAGCTGGTGTTGCGATTGCAGGCACTGTCACGAGTGGTACTTGGAGAGCGCGAACCGCGCGGGCGCGTGCGAGTTCGCCCCCGACTGCTTCAAGTCCTGCATAGACTGCGTGTCCTGCATCAAGTGTGCACAGGTAAAAACTATATTATGTATAGCTTGTCTAATCTGAAATGACGCGCCCCACTACTTCGTAAGTTGAATTAGATGTGCGAGTGCAAATATAAATAACGAGGTTTCATCTGTGTGGGAGCGTTGACTGTTTTGCTAATAAGGATCTGTATGCAAACATCGCAGTCGACTAGTCGCGTGATAAATCCGACAACGCTCACTGTATGGAGCAGCGATGGCGCGTTATATGAAACATTACGTCCGCTCTCGCGCGCCTTCAGATCAATTATGACAAGTTCGACAACAAATCTGTCCAGTCTTACCGCAACTGAACGACCAATTACAATAGCCTCTATATGTGTATTGCCTTCGTATTTTAAATTTGCTTGTGTGTGTTAATGCGGTAGTGGGGCGCGTCATTTCAGCTTAGACAAGCTCTACTAGCTTATGCTTGCGTGGACTACACAAATTTCAAACCCCTATTTCACCCTCTTAGGAGTTGAGTTTCTTAAATACTTTCTTAGCGGACGCCTACGTCATAATAGCTATCTGTGTGCCAAATTTCAGCCCGATCCATCCAGTAGTTTGAGCTGTGCGTTGATAGATCAGTCAGTCAGTCACCTTTTCCTTTTATATATTTAGACTAGAATCTAGATGATACCCGCGACTTCGTCCGCGTGGATTTAGGTGAGATCCCGTGGGATCTCTTTGATTTTGGCCAGCGTGGTGGATACCGGTGTTCAGTAGTGGGCCGGTGATGGGTTGATGATGAAAGTGTGTAAGTGAGGGAATAGAATTAAGTACTAATATAATGTGCATGACGTTTCCAGTGTATGCTGTACCACTGCATGTCGGACGCGGAGGGCGAGTTCGCGATGCATCCCTGCACTTGCGGTCCCCCGGACGAGCAGTGCGCTAAACGGTAAGTCGCCTTTATTTGCCACATCCGCTGCTGCCTGCAAATTACCGCTGTTGGGACTCGAACTTGAGACCTTCCATCTATAACACATTCCAAGGAGGTTGTCTAAAGCTTTTAAATTCAGGCTATATATATTTATAAAAGGAAAAGCTAACTGACTGACTGATCAATCGGCGCACAACTCAAATCACTGGACGGATCAGGCTGAAATTTGGCATGAAGATAGCTATTATGACGTTGGCATCTGCCAAGAAAGGATTTCTGAAAATTCAACCCCTAATTGAGTAAAATAGTAGCCTATTCGTTGCTCCGCTGCGACGTGATTGAAGGACAAACCAACAAACGAAGATTCTTTCGCATATATAATATGGGTAGTGATAAGAGTACATTTGGATTAATAATTAATTATACTTTTCTTTCAGGTGGTTGGGCATAACCCTTCTAAGTTTGTTAGTGCCGTGTCTCTGGTGTTACGTGCCATTGAAATGCGCACACCGAGCGGCCAGAGCCGCCAGAATCGCGGGCGGTGTGCATGCTCCACAACACAAATAGACAAGATAGACAAAAGGTAGACACAGGATAGACTTGAGATAGTCGTCTATCACATCAGTCGATAGACACTAGTAGACTCCCAGCTCACTCCAGAAACGGTTTACCACAACTTATATGCGAATTCGCGTTCGATGTATGTGAAGTCAAAAAATTATATTAGAAAGTCCCAAAGTTCAAGAAATGTACTGGAGATTTATGTGTGAAAATATGTTTAACAACACCAATAAACTCCTGGCTATGGCTTACCACAAGAAATTATTTGCGATAAGGGACCTTAGTTTGTGTCTGATGTATGCGAAGTCAAAGAATGACCCTAGAACGTCAAAAAATGAAGAATGATTATACAAATGAACTTTCAGATTATTCCAGAATTGGCGTTCCACATAACTTTATATGCGACAGTGGACCTCAATTCGCATTCAATATAAGCGAAATCAAAATTCAAGGGATGATGTTGGGAAGCCTAAGCAGACTAATTTACTTTGAAATGCTGATTTACGCAGTATTTATACCTGTGTCTGGTATGTCTCTAACTGAGAAATGGTTTTAACGATATGCCACAAGTCGTTGAGAACATTATGTCAAGATTTATTAAACCTGAGATGATATTTGATGAATAAACATTGTAACCTGTGTACAGTAGAGATGGGAATGAATTAATTTGATGAAATGGATGTAACGAAACAAAGAACATAAAAACAATGGAAATGAATGACATACTTGTTGATTCCAATATAGTATTTACATGAATGTTCACAAAGTATGAGTTAAATGGGAATTAATTATCGTGATGAAATAGATGTAACGAAACAACAATACAACGACAAATAAATATACATACATTTACAAGGTTGTTCAAAACATAATGTATCAATACAAGTGGCAGAAATTGTTTTAACGGAACTGCAGTTGTGATGTGAAAAAATGTTAAGTGATAATTCAGTTTAAAACGAAATCAAAATAGACTTTACATTGGTTGCTAGCACAAATGATTTTAAACGCGTACAATTTTATGGCATAATGTCATTTTAAACACAAAATATTTAATAGAAAATTTTACATACAGTTCAGTGAATTGAAGTATAATGTGAAAGATTATTTATTCAGAATATTGCTTCAAATTTGCAGCTATCTTTACATTTCATTTACTTTATTTTAAAAATTACTTATGTATATTTTCAAGAAAATAATTCTATAGTAAGAAAATATATTTAATCACGAATCAGATTGTAAATATTTATTTAAAGCTATTTTTAATGAAATCCAGATTTAGTTATACATTTTACTATTATATCATTTTATAAATCACAAGAAATGAAGTTAACGAACAATGCATATTAAATTCGTAAATGGGAATTATAAGAGTAAGAAAATGATTATATTGTATTAATATTTACAAATTTTAAAACTATTTTACCATGGACTCAAAATTATTATGATCAGAATTTTTTTCACGAAACCATGATTGGTACGTTATAATGTATGTGTAACAAATAGTGTTTCAATTTTAAATTTAGGTATATATCCATTGAAAAATTGTGAGTGGTATTAGAAGAAACAGTGCGTTTGCGGAGAAGGGTTTCATAAAACAGTGGTGTTGGAACAATTTTTTATTGCGACAACATTAAGGAGTGAAGTGCAGATTGGAACACTGACTTAATCTGTGGTGTGGCGAAATTAAAAATGTGGAACGATTAGTGTTAAATCACATTTTTATACCAGTATTAATAAAATCCATTATTCCATTCTGTATAGTTAGTTTCAAGTAGAAAGACCGGCCTGATGTACCTGTGCAGCAGACGATTTATCGATCTATTCGATGTTGTATTCTTTTTACCTGAAACTAACTAGTAATTTTGCCACGTTGAACATTGGGAGTGGAAAAAATAATATACTGTAATTATATTGATGGTGTTTTAAAAATTAAACTAACGAATTCTGCTTTTTAATTCGCCATTATTCATGCGCACTTATTTATTATATAACGTGCCATATTTAATCATCTTAAAATGCTTGTTTTTTTGATATTCCATTTGTAAAAATTTTGCGTCTTCCATATTGAATTTGTATTGTAATTTTTTTTCGTATTCGTTACATTGAATGTATCAGTTTTGATGCTACACGATAAATATTAGTTACATTTTTGTAAATTCTATTTATTCTATTCTAGAATACAAATTATATTACGCAAGTTAACATATCTTGTCGATGTTATTGTATTTAATCTTTTTATATGTTTAGTCTATCTTCAAACAGCACATGCATTTGATATAATTAGGTACATCCGTCTTACTAAATATTAGATTTTATTTAGGAGAAAAATATTTCGTTATAATGAATATATTTTCTTATAACGAAAAATATTTTATTAATTTATATAAACTGTTTTTCTATGTGTGTGAACTGTGAAGTACATTTTTTTATATTAGAATATGTTTTAATAAACTTTTAACGCAATTTAGTTTTTACAAGTATGCAATGGTTTACTAAAAGCATATTTCGCTGCGTTTGTAAGATATAATTGGGAACATTTTGTAGTAAAATAATTGTTTTTTAGACTTTTATATGTTTGAAGTTAGATTAAATGGTCGTTTACATTTCCAAAAAGATCTGATTTCTCATACGGGTTTCGTTAAATTGAAATTTAAAATTTTCAATCGTGATTTGAATTTTCGATTTTTACTTTTTACTATAATAATATACTTAATTGTGAGTATAAAATGTTTAATCGAAAAATAATTTAATCGTAATGTCACTTTAAACGACGGTTAACATTTAACCGTGGTAGCGTTAACGCAGACCAAGCAAAAACTGTTAGAGCATGCGGAAGCATTCAACGGATACTTTAATAATTATTTTATCCGTATCCAATTCAAATAGTTAATATATTACAATTAATTTGCTTGAGAATAACTCGTCGAATTGTCGCGAAATTACTCAAGTTTTATACTATTTTATTTAAACTATTTAAGGATAACAATAGTTAATTATCCGTTAAAGAATTCACTTGTTGCTTGGTCTGCATTGGGCTTGCAGTTAATCTGTTAAAACTTTATCATAAATGTTCATGTGGTATTACATGTATTTTAAGGTAAAAGCATACTTTTAACACGCGATGCGATAAAATTCAACGCATTTTGATTCAAATCAAAAATACATATAAAACTATGTGGTTTTGATTGTTCTTAATTTGACTAAAATACTAAGATTTGATTTGATTCAGTGCTACTTCGAGTCGCACGAGTTAAAAATATGCTTCTGTCTTTATAGTTGTTAAGGTCATAAATTTTAAATCACTCACATTCTCTCTGTTTTATTCGATTCTAGTCTAATTTCTTTAACGTTTCTCTCATTCATACTCACATTTTTTTAACATATTAAATAATTCAGTTTTTTTAAAGAAAAATGACCAAGGATTTTTGTATATTTATAAATATAAGATTTTTCATGGAATCGTTTTGGGTTGAAGTCGCTGGGGCTTTGCACGCTCGAACAAAAATATTGAAAACTATATTTATTATTAAAAAAACTAAAGTAGATATATAAAATCCACACAATTGTTGCAAGATAAAGGGCTCACTTGCGATAATTCTTGTCGATTTTGTATATAGTTTCACTGTCACGATACCTGAAATTTTGTGTATCGTTACATTGAAAGTCAGGATCAAAAACTGTTAAAAATCACGGAAACTCACCAGCGCGGAAAGCCTAACGAGAGATACCTAAAACCTCCGTAATTATAACTCTGCATTAAAATTTTGAATTAATAAAAAAATATTTACTAAAAAAATCATATAAAGTTTTAAAATATACGATATATAAAAAAATCATCATTTCTTTCCCGTTTTTTAAGTGTTAACTAGAATATAAAGAGACTATATGATAGGTATCTTATAAGAAAGGTTAAAGTATATGTGTTTTAGTGTTCCATATAATATTGTAAGCGTAAATCACATTAAATGAAATAAAACCAAAGTTATGTACGGACGGACAAACTCCGTCGAATGTGGTTGTTTACGTTAATGTATTGACTTATGAATAAATAATCGTACACAAATCATTTCGAATAGTTTTATTTTTTACAAAATAATAGTAGGTACCTACATAAAATTATTATGAAAATTATAAATTAGTTCCGTATTCTTTTCTGTCTTAATAATAACTTAATAACTAATTTTACTAAACGACATATTTACAGAGATCTGCGGTGAGTATTTTTTACAACTTGCTAATATTTTATAAAACAATAACATCAGAGTAAAATGGACCTGCATGAAGCACTTTTATAGGAAACGAAGTGTTCTTGTGGCATTACAATTTAATGTTATTAGCTATATAGCAGCTCATCCAATTAAAACAAAAAAGTCCCAACTAAAACAAAGATGGCCGCGTAAGATGGCGTTTCCCGCGCTCCGCTTGACACTTCATTGAGGCGTTCGAAAACGTGCGCCTGCGTTTATATCTAGGTATGATTTCTAACGCACTTATCTAGAATTGTTAGATTTCTCCAAAATTCTTTTGAATACACTCCTAAATTAGCAAATCTAATACAGTTAACAAAATAGTATTAGCAATAACTAATAAGCAATCGAAAAATATTAATTCCAGTTTATAAAATTATATAATGAATTTTAAAGATTTTTACCTGTTCGACAAATATCAAAAACGCACAAAACGTATGTATGAAATTAGCCGCCATGTTAATTCCGACTGTGACGTCATATGGATTGCAATTGTAATATATTTCACTAAGAAAGCACTGTTGCTTGACAGTCTGAGTGACGTCATCACAGCTCATCAGCTCATGAACCTAAAAAGATGGCGGGTAGCGTATTCGCGGCGACATTTGATATGCAAAATTTAAATGCATTTTTATTGCACTTACATTTTTGGTAGTTTATTATCACTTTAGGATTAAGACACTTTTCGGAAAAGGGTAAAATACCCTATTGTATTGCTACCCGTTTCAAAACGCTTCTTGCGAAAAAGGAAAGCACTTAGATTGAGACCCGTCAGTAAAAGCGTCAAGGCATTTGGCGCGTGGCAAAAATAGGAACTAACGTTGCCGTCAAATGTCCCCTTTATTCTTGTTTGAATAGTCATAGTCAGCCTTTTTTCTACAACTACGCCCCCCTGTCAATGTCATTCAAGTGCCAAAAGAGCCTTGTCGTACTGTAGTTTAGTGTATTACACGATTGACCATACATTTTATAAATATCAATCGCTAAAAAACCCAACCAAAAACGTCACAATTAAAACAAAGATGGCCGCGCAAGATGGCGTTTCCCGCGCTCCGCTCGACACTTCGTTGAGGCGATCGAACACGTGCGCCTGCGTTATGTTGTAAGGCTCCTGAGACTCTATTTCTTCCAGTATCGGAGTTATATCCGTATATTCTGATGTTGCGGGAAGCGTTCTGCCAACTAAAAATATATAATAAAACTGGTCAAGAGCCAGTCAGACTCTCACATTAAGTGTTCCGTAGTATAGCACAAACAGCCACAAAGCTAGATTTTCACCCGCCAGTGTAAGACTGTGCACGGTTGCAAAGACTGCAAACCTAGCTTTGTCGCACTCTACAACAAATAATATTTTAATTTTCATGGCGGTCATTTTGAAAATTGCAACTCTATCTTTTACAGTTCACAAGATACAGCCCGCTGACAGACAGACGGATATCCCGTTGGCACTATTCGGGTACGGAACCCTAAAAAGGAGATACCTTCCTACTTTTTAAAAATTTAAATGTATGTGGTATGTATGCGGTAATAGATTTCTATATAACAAAGTACTTATTATAACTGTGGTCATACAAGCCTGAAGCTGTGACACACGGACAAAAGTACAGACGTTGACTAAACTGTGAAAAAAAACACCTGCTGTAAAAATAAAAATATTTCAAATGCTGTTGCACCTACCTCCAGGTTCAGTCGCGAAATGTAAAACTGCCGAAGGCTTACTCCAACCGAATCTGTAAAATATTGTTTTAGAAATTAGCTGTAAAAAAATCTGCGTGTATGAGAATGCTCTGTAATCTCTCAATAGTTTCCGTAGGTACTTGGACAGTGTGATTATTCTGAGAGGAGACTCGTTCTCAGTAGTGGGCCGGCGATGGGGTTTTTTTAATAAAAAATAATGAGCAGGCGGATCACCTGATGTTAAGTGATTACCGCCGCTTTGCTGCATGAGTTTAGATGATTGATAATGAAAAATTTTCGAGTTAATTTTTTAATCAGATACTTAATAGTTAGGTAGGTACGTAAGTACGCGACAGGTCGAGAGGGCAATCGGGATATGAGGCGGGGGACGCCCCGCACACCCGCACGGCATCCGCGCTCGCCCGCACCGGGTTATCGCGGAGGCTGTGCGGGGCGTTCCCTCGATTGCCATTTCACCCTGTCGCGTACTAAAAATCCTGTTCAAAATGATCAATAGAATCTAAACATTCTCCCGAATAATTTCGTCAGTTATTTTACTAAATAATATATAAAAGGAAAAGGTGACTGAATGACTGACTGACTGATCTATCAACGTACAGCTCATACTACTGGACGGATCGGGCTGAAATTTGGCATGCAGATAGCTATTATGACGCAGGCATCCGCTGAGAAAGGATTTTGGAAATTCAACCCCCAAGGGGTGAAATAGGGGTTTGAAATTTGTGTAGTCCACGCGGACGAAGTCGCGAGCATAAGCTAGTTTACAATAATAATTTAATTTAATTTAAATAAACAAAAGGTTAAAAAATAAAATGTAGGTACGTAGTAGGTACCTGTTTCTCGATGTAACGATGGCTTCGTAGACCGTGGAAGGAGTGAGGCCTCTCACTGTGTAAGTCGCGCTGTGGATAGGACCTGGAACAAGGGATTATTATTATATTGAAAATAAAATAATTTAATAAGATGGAAAGCAATTTTCTACTGAGAAGAGAAAGCAAAATAGACAAATACATATTACTTTAGGTGAAAAAAAAAATTCTGGGTTATTCTATTATATTATTGAGATGATCGCGAGTATTAACATTTCAGATAAAAGCGCGAGCGAAGCGAGCGTGAAATATTTTGAAAAGGGTAGGCAGTTTCATCTGTTACCGTCACTGGAGTCCCCGGGCACCACGATCTTGCTCCACAGGTTGGCGGGGGTCTCCGTGGTGAACGCGTCGGGCTCCGGGGTTGAAAGGCGGCCGTAGTACGGGCGCAACCATAGATTATATTCTGAAAAACGTATGCCATATCGTCTGGTGAGAGGTTACGGCCGAGGCTAGTTACCACCCTACCCGCAAAGTCGTGCCACTAAACGATTTTAGCGTTCCGGTACGATGCCGTGTAGATGCCGTGCTTGGCGGCACTGCTTTGCCGGTAGGGTGATGGTGGTAACTAGCCACGGCCGAAGTCTCCAACAGACCAGACCTGAAAATAAATTATAAAATTCCAAACCCCTGCCGGGATTCGAACCCAGGACCTCTCACTAGTAAGACCACTGCGCCAGGAGGTCGTCACCTTGCCAGTTGCACTTACCTATTATGGTGGAGTAGGAATCGACTTCCCATATAAGCGTAAAGCTTGTGGATGTCGCTTTATTCAACACGGGGTCCACTTTGAAAGACGCTACATTTGGTACACCTGCCAAAAATAACTAAACATTAGAAACCGTGTCAAAATTAATTTACTTGTTAAAATATCTCTATACACAATTTACAGGAAATAAAATATTGCAAACTGCTTCACACTAGACACTAAAGTCGAAGTCCAGGCACTTAAATATTAAAAATGCAGGTTTAGTACCTAAAGCACTAAGTTGACAACATTGATCTGAACAAGTGCCTTCAGATTAACAGTAGGTACATACAACCTATGTTACGAAGTAGATATACCCATATTTTCATTGTTATCGATAACCTAACTTATCACACATAATGGAGCTAAGATGTCTAAAATAAACTGAAATTGGAAAAAAAAATGTCAAAAAGAACAAGTTTGAAGTAAACTATAGTAAAGTAGGTATCAGTGGGTTCCGTACCTCAAAAGGAAAAAAGGAACCCTTATAAGATCACTTCGTTGTCTGTCTGTCAAGAAACCTATAGGGTACTTCCCTATTAAACCTATAGAGAGCTAGAATCATGAAATTTGGCAGGGAGGTAGGTTTTATAGCCCACGTCAGGGGAAAAATCCGAAAACCGTGAATCAAACTCAAACTCAAATTCAGAATAAAGTATGTAAAATTTTTCAATTCAAACAATTCAATTAGGCAGAAGCAATTTCGACGAGGAAGCCAACCTTTTGGGAAATTGAGTCAAGTCTTCTCATCGTCAATTCCTCAGTGCCTCAAGACGAAAGTCTTTAACCAGTGTGTTCTTCCCGTCCTCACCTATGGTGCTGAAACGTGCACACTGACAAACGGCCTTGTCCACAAATTCAAAGTCGCTCAGCGAGCTATGGAGAGGGCTATGTTAGGAGTTTCCTTGAGGGACAAGATCAGAAATGAGGAGATCCGCAGGAGAACCAAGGTCACTGACATAGCCCAAACTATTAGCAAGCTGAAGTGGCAGTGGGCAGGTCATGCCTGTCGTAGAGGCGATGGCTGTTGGAGCCGGAAAGTCCTTGAGTGGAGACCGCGTTTAAGCAAGCGTAGTGTGGGACGCCCTCCAGCACGATGGACCCACGATATAAAGAGGCTGGATGAGTAAGGTTGAGGACCGGGTGTGGTGGTGCTCTTTAGGGAAGGTCTATGTCCAACAGTGGACGTCCACGGGCTGATGATGATGATGTAAAATTTTACGATTTCTGATTGTCAAATGTGTCGAATTTGTGGTTACATCTCAAAAGGGCGCACACCGTTGGTGCGCCTCGGACGTGTAGTGGGGACCTCGCAAGTGGGTCCCCGGTGGAGGGTCGCTGGCTGGGTCGCGGTAGATTGCTTCAGTGTTCCCGTGACCCAATCGCCAGGCGACGCGCTGGAGTGGGTGTTAGTGGGTATTCCGGTCGCCTCTCGGCCGGCGACTCCCACATACCTTCTCTCCAGTTGGCGGGCTGGATGGGTAGCTGGCTGGCTTCCAGGGACGGGGGATGCGTAAGGGAGCCTCCATAAATTACGTGGAGTTTTTTTTTTAATTTTCTGTCCCTCCCTCCCCCCCTGGTGAGATGTCATGAGATTTTATTCAACCCCCTCCCACAACCCCCACTCTCACGTGAGATTTTTCAAAATGTGGGTTTTTTACGTTAACGCGTTGGATTGTTATTGTAAAAAGAAAAAAAAAATTGCTTCGTGTTTTTATTTACGACTACTTAGTTAAAACTAGTAATCAATATTGCTGAGAGTTATAAGTGTAATAAAAATTTAACAATAGAATATCTTAAGCATGTACAATCTGGATTTGAATGGACCAAAATAGTTTAATTTTTTTTTTGTTTCAATCCAAAAAAAAATGCGTGATATTTGCCGTGACCCCCGTCCTCCAACGTAAGATTAGATGAGATTTGACTCGACCCCCTCCCCCCCTTTAGATGTTTACATCTCACGTAATTTATGGATGCCCTTCTAAACGCATTTCCCAACGATAAAAAGGTAGTTACCCGTCAGTTTGAACGCCACGTCCGCCATGCCCAGCTTGTTCTCGGCGCGGAACGTGTAGTTGCCGAGGTCGGCTTTGCGCACCGTGCGGAATATCAGCTGGTGCACGTTGTCGCGCACCATCATCACTATCCTGTTCACGTTTTATGTACTTTTAATTTAGATGCACTTAGGTATATAAGTATCGCAAATTGCTAATGCGCGTCGCCGCCACGGTGATGTCAACACTAAATTGAAGTTTCGAGCTGATGGTATATTTTTATTTCGGCTGACGTCAAAATGACGTCATTTCGATGTTAATGAGACATGGGACATATTTTTTAAACAAACATTATAATTGTAAGCAAAGTAAATTAAAATATTTTTTATTCAATTAAATTTTACAAGTACTTTTGAATTGTCAAATGCATCTAACACTGGTTCGGAATGCCTTTCCTACCGAGAAGAACTAGCAAGAAACTCGACGGTTGCTCTTTTCATAGATTTACCGACCTGTCGTCGGTTTTGACAGGTTGCCCGTCCCGGTACCAGGCGGTTCGTGCAGCCGGTATAGCGAACTCCAGCTTGGCAGCCAGAGCCGCTCGAAGACCCAGCGCGGTGTGCACGAAACTGCGGTCCGTCGACACTACAGGAGCATCTACCAAACAAATAACATGTTATATTTGTGTGTTAAAATGTCTGTCTGTCTGAAAAAGTTACCTTATCAATGCATCAATCATTATTACAATATCAATTGTTCTGATTGGCTGAATTTGTGCGATTCTTGTTGCAACAATGCATTCTGGTCAATAGTGAGCGAGCGTCAACCAATCAGAGGTGATTGCGATCGTGACATTGTAGCTGTCATTCTACCGCAATCGAGCAGCAGGGCCCATCCGTTTTTGACATTTTGACCGACAACGCATAACAGATTTTGATGACTTGCATCCGGAAAAAAGATAAACTTAGGCTACTTTTTATACCGAAAAAGCAAACAGTTGCCGCGGGAATTAAAACACCTAAACCCACGCAGAAGAAGTCGCGGTCATCATCTAGTTAATAAATCGTGATTTTAAATAAAACACCACTGCTCTGCCAAAAAACAGTCTCATTTGAGGATTTTTATCGTCGAATAAAGAAACTCACATGATATATACAAGAATCCAGTGGCCCTACCGCGGTTGTTTGACAGCTACAATGTCACGATCGCAATCATCTTTGATTGGTTAATGCTCGCTCACTATTGGCCACAATGCATTGTTGCAACAAGAATAGCACAAATTCAGCCAATCAGAACAATTGAGATTGTAATAATGATTGATGCTGGATTTAGAAAATCGCCCTACTGGCTGTCCAGCGCGGAAATGCAGCCAGTATTCTTGGCACCATTCCACGCGGTCATGATTTATATAGTAATTAGATAAGGCTAGCTTTAAGTTTTATTGTAATATTAAAAAAAAAAAAACCTGTATATGTCATGTGTACGGTACGAACTCACCCTGTATAATAACAGTAATAGATGCGGTAACAGGGTCGCCGACCCCATTGTTGAGCGAGCACTCGTACACGCCGGCCAGCAGCCGGTGCTCCGCCCGGAACCGAATCCGCGACCTGTGCTCCAGCAGCGCCATCGGCTCCCCCTGTACATGTAACATATCATCATCATCAACCCATCGCCGGCTCACTACTGAGCACGGGTCTCTTAGAATGAGAAGGATTTGACTATAGTCTGCCATGCTGGCAAAGTGCGGATTGGCAGACTTCACACTGCAAATACCTACCTTTGAGAACATTACGGAGAACTCTCAAGTATGCAGGTTTTCTCACGATGTTTTCCTTCACCGTTAATACGAGTGATACTTACTTATTTATTAATTTTTTAAAACGCACAAGTCCGAAAAATTAGAGGTCCCAGTCAAATATAAACTGTCAAAATTGGAGGCACCATTTTTGTGTTTTTGTGTAAATTGTCAATTTTTCAATTTCTTCACTTTAATTTAAATGTCTTTAATTTATAATCGTACCTACTTATTATGATCATCATCATCATCCTCAATGGAAAGATGGCCACAGCTGGACATAGACCTCTTGGTATTCCACACGCCACGGTCTTGCGCCGCCGCGAGCGACAAACTATATAGCTTGCTCTCATCTGTCCAATTATTGGCATTGTATCGGGATTGTTCGCGAGGAAGAGGGTCCGGTTTACTACCAGGACCTCGTTGCTTCGGCGGAAAACTTCGGCAAGCTACGGGAGTTCGCGCACCACTGGCACAAGAGGCGGAACAGCTCGGACCGTGATCGTGGACCAGTGGGTGTTTGAGGAAGGATCCGGACCGCGGGGCACGCGGGGATCTGCGTGTTGTGTACGTCTGCCCCAGAAAGGGGAGAAAGACCAATTAGGGACAAGGACAGGAAAGAAAGAATTTGTAAGGAGTCAAGAAGGCGCCCCGGGAAAGAGCCACCGAGCAAGTACCGAACGGACGCCCTCCCGCGTTTCAGCCCATATAACCGCGAGGTTGGTGGGGCCATGGGAGGTGGTGGGTTGTCCACTTATTGGGAGCTCTTGCTCTATTCCAACGCTGCGTCTTCCGGTGCGAGGTCGCCATTCCAGCACCTTGGGACCCCAACGTCTATCGGCTTTTC
Source organism: Maniola hyperantus (assembly GCF_902806685.2). Taxonomy (NCBI): domain Eukaryota; kingdom Metazoa; phylum Arthropoda; class Insecta; order Lepidoptera; family Nymphalidae; genus Maniola; species Maniola hyperantus. Next base: position 84,611 of record NC_048560.1, on the reverse strand, counting down.
GAACTATGTGCTCTGATCATTGCCACTTCAGATTAGCAACCCGTTGAGCTATGTCGGTTGCCTTTAGACTTCAATGTACCCATATTAAAATCGGAGGGTACAAAATTCCGTACGTTTTTCCTCCAGTTGACTATGGGTGCGGGGGTGCCGCCGGCCTCGCACCCTATGTCCACGTAGTCACCCTTCTTCACTTCCAGGAACCCGTCGTCGGGAACCGTCCTGACGCTGGGAGCATCTGCAAAGGCAATATTTCCGTACGTTTTTCCTCCAGTTGACTATGGGTGCGAGTGTGCCGCCGGCCTCGCACCCTATGTCCACGAAGTCACAGGTTTGATTCTCGGTAGGGGCAATTCGGATTTATATAATTTCTAATTTTTCTCTGGACTTTTCGGGTGAGAGGCTTCGGCCCTGGCTAGTTACCAGTTACCACCCTACCAAGAAATTTATTGTACCGGTACGATGCCGTGTAGAAACCAAAGGGGTGCCTATGAGTTTAATAAAAACTGCCATACCAGTTTAGCTCACTTCCATCTTAGACTGCATCATCACTTACCACCAGGTGCGATTGCAGTCAGAGCTAACTTGTATCTGGATTTAAAAACATTACTTACATTGTACTTCTATGGTGTGCGTCTGTCTGATTGGACCCCAAGGCTCTGGACGAATTACCTACAAATAATAAATCATTGCTATAAGTGCTCATTAAACACCACCACCTACTCGTATATATAGTCGACGCATTTTAAACCGAGTCGTCGAGTTATCCTTCTGTTTTGCTCGCACTTGCCTACGATCTGTAAGTGCGAGCGAAACAAACAGATAACTTGACGACTCAGTTTAAAATGCGTAGACTATAGACGCCTAATAGCCGGACACCACCGATCGCCAAGCTTAGGCAGTTGCTTAGCATAAACGTCGACCCGCGCCCGTTCCCTACCCTCATTCAAAGTCAAAGTCAAATGATTTATTCAAAATAGGTAATAAATTACTCTTATTGCTAGTCTGGTATGGTGTTAGATTTGTAAGATATAGTGGTGATAATTATAACGCAAACTTAAAACTAAAGCTACGAGGGTTCCAAACGCGCCCAGGTTTTCCGCATTACGTGACTAAGTAACGTGACGTTTAAGTCCACCAATGACAACAAAGCATTCTCCCCTGTCCCCCGCCAACATTTTACGTTTTTGTTTCCATGCGGGGCGTTCCCACTCCGATTGCCATCTCGACCTGGCGCGTATTATACTTCCCTACTGCACCTACCACGGACGATCTCTCCGTGGTACCTACAGTCTTTCAAATGTATCAAGGAAACAAAGATCTTCGTTTTTTAGGTCAACTAACCTAAAAAACGGTTAACTAAGTAGCACAGTTTTATTCAATTTATTAGACGTTTAATTAAGAGCTTGCCTATTGCCAAACGTCACCACTTTATATTTTAACTAGCTGATCCCCGCGGCTTCGCCCGCGTAGATTTAGGTTTTTAAAGATCCCGTATAGCCTATGTCACTCAGGAATAATGTAGCTTTCTACTGGTGAAAGAATTTTTAAAATCGGTTCAGTAGTTCTAAAGATTACCCCCTATAAACAAACTTAACGACATTACCTCTTTATATAATAACAACGGGCCGTGCAGCAGAAATCGTAATATTTTAATTTCGCCATAACTTCAAAACCAAACGTCCAATTTTAATCATTCAAAGACCAAATATTATCTCCATAAACTGTTCTTAGTGATGAAATCATTTATTTTGATAAGGATTAATAGCATGAGTAAAATAAACGCGTTTAAATGTAGTCCAAAAAAAATTCAAGATTTTTAAATAAAAAAATGGTTGCTGTGCCTCACTCGACATAGATGGGTATAGTGTGTCGCGGACTTTTTTGTAGATATTTATAAGATCTACAATTAATTAGAACATTTTATGGTTCTATCTTTTATAGTTTAGGCAGCGTACGCAAAATAAGTAACTTTTCTGGTTGATTTTTTACACCTTGTGTCCGAAAAACCCAAATATCTTACGGAACCCTATTTTTTTTCCAAAATAAAATATAGCCTATGTTACTCGTGGATAATGTAGCTTTCGAATGGTGAAAGAATTTTTAAAATCGGTCCAGCAGTTTTTGAGCCTATTCAGTACAAACAAACAAACAAACAAACAAACAAACAAACAAAGTTTTCCTCTTTATAATATTAGTGTAGACAACGGGCCGTGCAGCAGAAATCGTAATATTTTAATTTCGCCATAACTTCAAACCAAACGTCCAATTTTAATCATTCAAAGACCAAATATTATCTCCATAAACTGTTCTTAGTGATGAAATCATTTATTTTGATAAGGATTAATAGCATGAGTAAAATAAACGCGTTTAAATGTAGTCCAAAAAAAATTCAAGATTTTTAAATAAAAAAATGGTTGCTGTGCCTCACTCGACATAGATGGGTATAGTGTGTCGCGGACTTTTTGTAGATATTTATAAGATCTACAATTAATTAGAACATTTTATGGTTCTATCTTTTATAGTTTAGGCAGCGTACGCAAAATAAGTAACTTTTCTGGTTGATTTTTTACACCTTGTGTCCGAAAAACCCAAATATCTTACGGAACCCTATTTTTTTCCAAAATAAAATATAGCCTATGTTACTCGTGGATAATGTAGCTTTCGAATGGTGAAAGAATTTTTAAAATCGGTCCAGTAGTTTTTGAGCCTATTCAGTACAAACAAACAAACAAACAAACAAACAAACAAACAAAGTTTTCCTCTTTATAATATTAGTGTAGATTAGGTATACCTACCTAAGTAGGTACTTTTTAGGGTTCCGCACCTCAAAAGGAAAAACGGAACCTTTATAGGATCACTTTGTTGTCTATCTGTTGGTCTGTCCAAAAATCTACAGGGTAAGTACTTCCCGTTGATCTAGAATCATGAAATTGTGCATGTAGGTAGGTCTTACCTACCTAGTACCTACCTACCTACGGGAAGTACCCTGTAGATTTTTTGACAGACCAACAGACAGACAACAAAGTGATCCTAGGGTTCCGTTTTTAGCGGACATTCGGGGAAAAATTTGAAAATCGTGAATTCGTGGTTACATCACACAAAAAAAATTAAATTATGGTCATGAACTAATAATTAGTATTTTCAATTTTCGTAGTAAGATAACTATATCAAGTGGAGTGTCATATAAAAGGGCTTCGCCTCTGCATTCTAAAATAGATTTTTGTTTATTTTTATGCATCATAGTTTTTGAATTATCGTGCAAAATGTCGAAAAAATACGACTGTAGTACGGAACCCTCTTTGCTGCGAGCCTGACTCGCACTTGGCCGGTTTTATTTTAAAGTCGGTTAATAAGATTGGCTAAATTGGCAACGATTTCGCTTGATGACGTACCAACAAACAAGGCGGCATGTTTCAACTGTTAACAATAGATTAATTGTAGCGTGTACACATACGGGAGCATCGCGAAACATTTCACCAAATTGGTTAATTGCGTAATTGCACGCACGATACTTTACTGTATACAAGTTTGAAGCGCGCTCCGCTCGTGCGTAGTGCTGGGACTGCAGACTGCACGCAATTTTATTATACCTACTATTTAAATATATCGATATAACTATACCAACTACACCATATTATACTTACTCCCGCGATTTCGTCCGCGTGGACTAGGTACGTACACAAATTTCAAACCCCTATTTAACTTCCTTAAGTCCTTAGGTGTAGAATTTTCAAAAATCCTTTCTTAGCTGATGTCTCAAAGCGTCTCTCCTTCATATTACACTAGCTGATGCCCGCGACTTCGCTTACGTGGACATAGGTTTTTTAAAAAATCCCGTGGTCATTCTTTGATTTTCCGGGATAAAAGTAGGTAGCCTATGTGTTAATCCAGGGTTTAATCTATCTCCATTCCGCCTATTTTACCGCCGCGGGGTAGAATTTTCAAAAACCCTTTCTTAGCGGATGCCTACGTCATAGTAGCTATTTGCATGCCAAATTTGAGCCCGATCCGGCATTCCAAACCTGTGGTAAATTAAACTAGTTGACGATTCAAAAGCACTTGTAAAAGTTTACTTGAATAAATATTTATTCTATTCAAATTTCTATTACATAATATATTCCATTCTATCCGTCCAGCAAGTAGTTTGAGCTGTGTGTTGATAGATCAGTCAGTCAGTCAGCTTTTCCTTTTATATTTATAGATGCCATGCACATCCCTATTAAATAACGTTAGGAGGCAGGAGTTCAAAGGGCTGTCGGTCGATGAAGCTAATTGTTGGATGCCATCCGTTCTGCAGTTTACAATTGAACGGCGGGTTCTACTGTTTTAATTGATTTACTAATCAGTCAAGTGCGAGTTGGACTCGCACTCGAAGGGTTCCGCTCCATCGTAAAAGAAATACAAAACACAATTCACTTTTAATTTTCATGGAGGTCATTCATTTTGATTTTTTTTGTACAGTACGCGGCGGAAAATAATGTACATCGACCTTTAGGAGATTTGTGGAGCATTTGTCTCTGTCGTTGAGACCGACAAAACGTCATATAGGTGACAGAGACAACGCTCTACAAAGCCGAAATGTCATTCTAAAGGCCGATGTACATTACTTTCTGCCGCGTACTGTAAGTATTTGTTGTTATAGTGGCAATAGATATATATATATGTATTACTAGCTGATCCCCGCGGCTTCGCCCGCGTGGATTTAGGTTTTTAAAGATCCCGTATAGCCTATGTCACTCAGGAATAATGTAGCTTTCTACTGGTGAAAGAATTTTTAAAATCGGTTCAGTAGTTCCAAAGATTGCCCCCTACAAACAAACTTAACGACATTACCTCTTTATATAATAAGTAGGTATAGATAAGCACTGTGAAAATTTCAACTCTCTACCTGAGGGTTCACGAGATACCGAGAGGTTGGTGGGGCCATGAGAGGTGGAGGGTTCCCGAGATACAACTCGCTGACAGACGGACGGACAGCGGAGTCTTAGTAATGAGTCCCGTTGCCACCCTTCGGGTACGGAACCCTACAAACTGACACTCACTGACTGTTGAATACAGAAAGCGTACCTACCTACGTAATCAGGCGCACGCGGGTGTCCCCGCCAAGACGAGCCAAACAAGGTCAAGAGACCACGTATGGACTTCCACACTCCTGAACCCAGCGGCTCCCGGAGACCTGTTTGATGCCATCTGTCCAGCCAGTGGGGGGTGTTGTGTGGAGGTCGCCATGATGTCCTTACCTCGCAAGTATAGTCGGCAGTGTCGCTGGACACCAGCTCGTCGAGCTGCAGGCTGAAGTTGGCGTGCATGCGCGTGCGCAGAGGCAGCAGCAGGTTGGGGTCGCGGCTGTCTGCTACGAGAATGTTGCTTTTGTACCAGCGGACGCGGACGTCGCCTTCTGGAAAAAAAACATTCAAATAAACCTTTAAGTATATTGGGAAAAAGTAGAAAATAAAAGATAATCAGTACTTCAATACACTTATTGTAAATGCGAAAGTATGTTTGTTTGTTGGTGAGTTGTTTTGTCCTTCAATCACGTCGCAACGGTGTAACGGATTGACGTGATTGTTTGCATGGGTATAGTTAAAGACCTGGAGAGTGACATAGGCTACTTTTTATTCCGGAAAATCAAAGAGTTTCCGCGACGGGATTTTCAAAAAACCCAATTTCACGCACATAAAGTCGCGGGCATCAGCTAGTTTAAAATAATTTAACAACTATTAATTTTTTTAGTTAAAGCGAGTGATATTTAATTACAGTGCTCTACAAATCTACTGTTTCCTTCTAAAGATCGATGTTCATCACTTTTGGGCGCGTACTGCAGGTACATCGGCTATTAGAATGACATTTCGACTTTGTAGAGCGTTGTCTCTGTCACTCATACCTATCGGTCTCAACGATAGAGACAATGCTCTACAAATCCGCTATCTCCGTCTAAAGGTCACATTATTGTCTGCCGCGTACTGCAAGTACATCGTTGTTGTCCCGAGTACGTCCATTGGTCCATTGACGCACAATTGGTACACAAAGATCAGAATCTGTGCTCCCTTCCGGCCCGTAACTACCACAGTGATGATTATTCCTTTGGATGAATGTTGTCTGCGACCTAATCTAAATATATAAAAGGAAAAGCTGACTGACTGACTGACTCATTGATTGATCTATCAACGCACAACTCAAACTACTAGACGGATCGGGCTGATATTTGGTAATGCAGATTGAATATTACAAAGTAGACATCCGCTAAGAAAGGATTTTTGAAAATTCAACCCCTAATGGGATAAATAGGGGTTTTGTAGTCCACGCGGATGAAGTCGCGGGCATAAGCTAGTAAGTAAATATACGAGTAGGTATATTATAGCGTTGATAGCCTAGTGGTTAAGACGTCCGCCTTCTTTTCGAGAGGTCAGTAGTTCAATCCCGGCCACGCACCTCTAACTTTTCGGAGTTATGTACGTTTATGAAAACAATTGAATATCACTTTTGCTTTTAAACGGTGAAGGAAAACGTCGTGAGGAAACCTGCATGCCTGAGAGAGCTTCGTGTTCTCAAAGGTGTGTGAAGTCAATCAGCATTGGGTCAGTGTGGCGGACTATGGCCTAAACCTTTCTCACCCTGAGAGGAGACTCGTTCTCAGTGGTGGACCAATAAGGGGTTGATCATGGTGATGATGATATTTTTTTATTTTGACCGGTTTTGTTCACCGGCACAGGATAGAACGCGCGACGCGCGACGCGCGTGTGTGACACAAAAGCGTCGTGCTTTTGTAGTTTGTAGCCGCCTTTGTGTTATTGTGAACGTAACACATTGGAACCGCCGCCATATCTGATTGCGACTTGCAAATTATGAAGATAATCATTTTAATGATTTCCGGCACATACGGAATACATATTATGGAGATAATTTGTATTATTAAGTACCTACCTACTTATTACTTATTTTCGAAGTAAAACTTTAGAGTGGTAACACTGGCCGCTAAACAGAACATCTATTTTTCAGAGCGCCATATTCTTTTATTAAGGTTGTTTTTATTCATTTTTTATGCCCGCGTGGAATGGTGCCAAGAATACTGGCTGCATTTCCGCGCTGGACAGCCAGGCTGAGATCCGTTGGGCTCTTATTAAATAGTCATCATCATGATCAACCCATCGCCGGCTCAGTACAGAGCACGGGTCTCCTCTCAGAATGAGAAGGGTTTTTGGCCATAGTCTAGCACGCTGGCCATGTGTGGATTGGTAGACTTCACACACCTTTGAGAACATTATGGAGAACTCTCAGGTATGCAGATTTCCTCACGATGTTTTCCTTCACCGTTAAAGCAAGTGATTTTTAATTAATTAAAACGAAAATATTTCCGAAAAGTTAGAGGTGCGTGCCCGGGATCGAACCCCCGACCTCCGATTAGAAGGCGGACGTCCTAACCACTATAGTCTAGTCTATCACATTCACAGCTGCTTATTAAATAGTAGGTAGGTAAAAACATTACGATAATCGGATATCGATATCTACTAGTATGGTATGCCATCCCTATTTAGGTACCATAGACAAACAAAATAATAGATTACACCAGCACCCATCGATATAAATGACAAGATAATGTCTAAGCGAACAAAATTTTTCATGGTTTTGGAACCAAATAAATCAGCGCCACCTTTTAGATCGACCCTTTTGAAATCCAGACGTCACTAAGGTTGCATTGATGCTAAGGCACCACTGAGTCGGTGCCATTTTGTTTGTTCAATGGCCCTGTCCAAACGAAATAATATATAAGTCAATGCCAGTACCTATCGTTACATTAAATTATGGGTCTTTCACCACATAACGGATCGGGCGATGAAAATAAATTACATAAACGCAGCGCGACTATAATCTAATCATTAATTAAAGTGACTGTTACACAAAATATGAGTGGGCTATTTGTTTAAACTAATTTGAAAATTTAAGGCAGCTTACATACGAAGCTGTTGAACTTTCAAATTCCAGCCATCTTTTAGTGTTACAAAAAAACGTATACCTAACTGCCTACTTACTTAAAATAACTTTACGTTTAAACTATCGTGAATGATATTTTATAGCACTTAGATTATATGACCATAGATAGGAAAAACCGGCCAAGTGCGTGTTAGACTCGCGAACCGAGGGTTTTGTGCTACAGTCGTATTTTTTGACATTTTGCACGATAATTCAAAAATTATTATTATAAAAATAAATAAAAATCTGTTTTAGAATGTAAAGGTACCTACCACCCCTTTCATATGATATCCCACTTAGTATATCAATACTACTTTGAAAGTAAATACTAATTATTTGTTCATGAACACATTTTTTTGCGATGTTACCACAAATTCACGGTTTTCGGATGTTTCCTCTTTCATAATTCTAGGTCAACGGGAAGTACTCCCCTGCCGTTCAAGTGCGGATTGGTAGACTTCACACACCTTTGAGAACATTATGGAGAACTCTCAGATCAACGCTTAAGGTTTTCTCACGATGTTCTCCTTCACCATTAAAACAACTCAAGCAAGTGATATTTAACTGCTTAAAACACACATAACTCATTGTTTTTTTATTCATTATAGGCGCACGCTTGACCTCAATCACACCTGATGGGAAGTGATGATGTGGCCTAAGATGGGACACGTTTGCCTAGAACGTGCCTATTCACTCTAGTGCCTATTAAAGTGACATAACTCTGAAAAGTTAGAGTTGCATGTCCGGGATCGAACCTCTGACCTCCCGAGTAGGAGGTGGACGTCTTAACCATTTAAAAAAAAAAGATTATTAGCGCTGTTTATTATCATGACTAATATTCCCCTTTCCCCTCCAACTAAGCGTAAAGCTTGTGCTGGAAGTAGACTACGACAATAGTGCAACGGGTGGGTTGAATCGTTAACCTTTCAGATTTCAGTCCGCTCCTTTAACCGTTGAGCTATTGAGATACTTTTTAATTTGCATGGCAGCCATTTTGAAATTTTTATTATTTGTTCTTAGAAGCAATAGAAATTTACACACTGAAAATTTCAACTCACTTACGGCTCATGAGATACACCCCGCTGACAGACAGACAGCGAACAGCGGAGGCTTAGTAACAGAGTCCATTGGCACTCTTCGGACATTGAACCTTGAACTTGAATTCTGGTGAATGCACTGATAATAACTAGTTCAGAATGCAGAATACAAATAAACAAATCACCAAGGTATTTACTACACGCGCAGCATCTTTGCATCTTATTCCGTTAAGAACATTTGACGGGTGAGTACAAAACTTTACTTATTATTCACGAAGTTTATATTTTAAATTAAATCTAAATATGTAAAAGGAAAAGCTAACTGACTGACAGACTGACTGGCCATAAGCTAGTATTTGGATTTATTTTAATCACATTAATATTATAAAGGCGAAAATTTGTATGTGAGTGTGTGTATGTTTGTTACTCTTTCACGCAAAAACTACTGGACAGTTTTGGGTGAAATTTGAAGTGGAGATAGATTATACCCTGAATTAACACATAAGCCATTTCTATCCCGGAAAATCAAAGAGTTTTCATGGGATTTAAAAAACTTATATCCACGAGAACTCGACAGCTGAGTGGCAATGAGTAGGACACATTGTTCAAAAGATCGATAGACGTCTGCGTCCCAAGGTGCTAGAATGGCAACCTCGCAGGAAAGCGCAGCGTTGGAAGACCCCACACTAGTTGGAGAGACGACATCAAACAAGTCGCTGAAGGTCGCTGGAATCAGGCGGTGCAAGACCATGACGTGTGTAAGGCCCTACAAGAGACCTATGTCTAACAGTGGACGTCTATCGTTAATAATGATGATGATGATTAGTTCACGATTCAACCGCCTGAACTAATTAAGATGAAAGGCACTTTAAGCTTGCATTCTGGGGTGGACATGAATCACCTACCATCCATTCGGAAAGTCCGTGCAATATTTTTAAAAATTCAAAATTCAAATTCCATATTCCATATTTAATATTATAAATGCGAAAGTGTGTCTGTCTGTCTGTCTGTTAGCTTTTCACGGCCCAACAGTTCAACTGATTTTGATGAAATTTGGTACAGAGTTAGCTTACATCCCGGGGAAGGACATAGGCTTATCCCAGAAAATTACAGAGTTCCCACGGGATTTTAAAAAAACCTAAATCCACGCGTACGAAGTCGCGGGCATCATCTAGTCTAGTTGTTTATAATCCCCTTCTCAATGACTCACTTTTCTACATGTCTTATTTCAGATTTCAAAATGAGACTGCTGACGTGCTTCACAGCGTTATTGCTGGTCGGCCTTCTGGTGGCCGCTCCCACCTCTAACGATGAAGAAGACAAGATAGGTTTAAGGACACAGAAATTTTACCACGAAAAATTTGTTATATATAAGGCTGAACATGATATCGTGAATTTGGTTTTACTCAATTTGAATGAAAATCTCATTTCACCTGAAACGAAGGATCGAGATTGTCTAAACTTAACATTATTCTTCGTTGAAGCAGATGTTCACCAAGATGGCAGCCGTGTAGATCAAGGGTTGTACGTCCTCAAGGAAGGAAAAGCCACAAAAATTCTGGACTATGGCAGAGACGCCGCTGCGTCAAGACACAATAGCACAAAAGCTTTCTTTGGAGCTAAAGATGGACTTTACGTGTACAACCCAGAGACAAACTCCGCTGACAAATATGGAACAATCACAGATAGCATTATTGCAATCGATATGGAGAGATTTGGTAAAGTGATTTACATTTTGACAGAAGATCGTGACGTGTACAAAGTTACTGATAATGGCGAGAAGAAAGAGAAATTAGAAGACGTTGTTAAACCCAAGCAAATCGTTTTAGATTACCAAAACAACCTGTACTTCTTTTCCGATGATAAGGTACTGTACGTCCGCACAGCTGACGGTGTTAAGAAAATTGAAGGTCTCCCCGAAGCCACAGGAATTGTGACTATTTTTAAACCTCCTATGATCCGTGAGAATGGAGCACCGATTCTTATTGATAACGAATCGTACTTCGTCTATTCTAATGGCAGCAGTATAGCTTCTACAACTAAATTCGATCCTAAGTCGATACCGACCGCTCTCGCCGAAATGATATCCGTTGTATATTTTGCTCATGATAAGAAAATCTATGAATACAATGTACCTATTAGCTCAAAAGATCTCGATGATTTCCTCAAGAAAATACCAATCAAGTGCGAGTCGGACTCGCACACGAAAGGTTCCGTACCGTCGTCCAAGGTATAACACTTTTATTTGCAACACTGCAAGTTAATAACGGACAGCGTCATATTTTGTGAAATATCAAATCTATATATATAAAAGGAAAAGGTGACTGACTGACTGATCTATCAACGCACAGCTCAAACTACTGGACGGATTGGGCTGAAATTTGGCACGCAGATAGCTATAATAACGTAGGCATCTCTTAAGAAAAGATTTTTGAAAATTCAACCCCTAATATGGGGTGAAATAGGGGTTTGAAATTTGTGTAGTCCACGCGGACGAAGTCGTGAGCATAAGCTAGTTAAAATATAATTGTATAAGCTTTGCCTCTAGAGTTTTATAATATCATTGCATTTTTAAACTAATTTTTTTAAACATTTGAATATGAAACAGCGTCGTGTTCGAGAGCCCTAACGCTATAAACCAACGGGTAGATACTTGGATGAAATATCTCCATGGGTAGATACCTACCTATGTCAAGTTGGCGCATGATAATTTAAATTTAAATAAGCTCTAAACAACTATAATTTATTTAGATCACTTTAAATTACGATATGGAATAATGTACCGTATAATAATAGGTAAGGATCATTTTATTTTTGTTAAGTAGAATTTAGGACTTTTTAGTTTCTAAGCGATAGTCTACCACTGTGCTACCGAGGTCTATTTAAGATTAATATAGATATGTACTAACTATGAAATCCTCGACGGGAGCTCCACATTCGTGCCTTTTGGTGTGGAGACCTTGGGGCCGTGGTGCCCGGGGGCTCGAGCTCTTTTTGAGGAGATTTCAAAAGGGTTATCGAGTCAACCGGGGACCCGAGAGCTGGGAGCTACCTTGGTCAAAGAATTAGTTTGGCCATCCAAAGGGGTAGGTAATGCTGCCAGCATCTTGGGTACAATGCCTCGCTTCGGTGGTCTCGATGTGGTTTTAGATTTAATTTAATTTATTTTAGTTTTAATTTAATGTGGTTTTTTTACTTTTAATTCAGATATAAAATAAATCTTTGTATACCGTTGGCTTCCTATTAATAAATATTATTTATATAGTAGTAGCTATAGTACCTATGCGACAAGTCGAGATGGCAATCGGGGTGGGCCGCCCCGCCCACCTGCACCCGCGCTAACCCAGTGCGGATAGCTAATACCCTAATTGCCACCTCGACCTGTCGCGTACAGTACCTACTTATATTATTGTATAAGGAACGTGCTTCGACGATGCGCTGGCGCATTATAAAGCAAATCCCAAAATTCTCTTTAAATATTTTATAGCCACCTCTTGCAGTTAAAAGTAAAGTTAGTCCGTAATCCGTATGTATGTTTGAGAGCACTAATCTCAAGAAGTGATGAACGTTTTTAATTAAAACTAGCTTATAATCGCGACTTCGTCCGCATGGACTTCACAAATTTCAAACCCCTATTTCACCCCCTTAGGGGTTGAATTTTCAAAAATCCTTTCTTAGCGGATGCCTACGTCATAATAGCTATCTGCATGCCAAATTTCAGCCCGATCCGTCCAGTATTTTAAGCTGTGCGTTGATAGATCAGTCAGTCAGTCAGTCAGTCATTCAGTCAGTCAGTCAGTCAGTCAGTCACCTTTTCCTTTTATATATTTAGATTAACATGATAGATAAGCAAGATTAATCATCGTCATCTCAATGCATCGCCAGCCAAAGGGTTTCCTCTCAGAAAGAGTAGGGCTTAAGCCATAGTCCACCACGCTGGCAAAGTGTGGATTGGCAGACTTCACACACCACCGAGAACATTATATGGCAGAAAGAACAGATCTCGCAGGCATGCAGGTACCGTCGTCACGATGTTTTACTTCACCGTTAAAGCAATTAATGATTGGATTCCTTGCAAGAGTTTGGAATTTTATAATTTCTAAATTTCTAGTCTGGTCTCGTGGGAGGCTTCGGCCGTGGCTAGTTACCACCCTACCGGCAAAGCCGTGCCGCCAAGCGATTCAGCGTTCTGTTACGATGCCATGTAGAAACCAAAGCGGTACAAACTGCCATACCCCTTCCAGGTTAGCCCGCTTCCATCTTAGACAGCATCATCACTTACCCCCAGGTGAGATTGCAGTCAAAGGCGAACTTGTATCTGATTTAAAAAAAAGAATAAATAAAATAAATACCAACCAGTATTATCAGTATAACATGGAAGCAACACAGTATCATTTTCGTAAGCTTTTACAGTCACTGGCACACTTTTAAACACTTTTTCACTTAAAACAATTTCTACTAGCAATATTAATAGAAAAACTTTCAAAAAACCCATTTCTATACAAATACTAAAACACCACACCTTAAAAAACACAACGAAAATGTTGACTCTTCAAAAGGAAATCCAAAAAAAAAACAAAAATATTACACCTAATTCGCTACATAAATGAAAATTAAAAAGTTTACTTCACGAAAAAAAAATGATTGTCTATGAAAAATATGAAACCGCATTCAATACGAATTTGGAACGACAGTCATTCATTGAACGCGCGCGCTGTAAAAGAACAACGATCATCTCCCGCGCTCGCGCATTCAATGACTAGATGGGTTCCTGTGGGCACAATGGGAGATTTTATTCAGTACTAGCTGATGCCCGCGACTTCACATCGCGTGGATTTAGGTTTTTAAAAATCCCGTGGGAACTCTGTGATTCTCCTGGATAAAAATTAATCTATGTCACTCTCCGTGTCTTTAAATATAGGTACCTACCTATGCAAAAAATAACGTCGATCCGTTGCTCCGTTGTGACGTGATTGAAGGACAAACCAACACACTTTCGCATTTATAATATGGGTACTAATGGATAATATTGCATATCAAATATTTGAAAAGAGCACACGCCGAGTTTCTTACTGGTTCTTCTCGGTAGGAAAGGCATTCCGAACCAGTGGTAGATGCATTTGACGATTCAAAAGTAATTTTATTTCAAGGTTAATTTTTTAATAACGGGATTTTTTAAAACCTAAATCCACACGGACAAAGTCGCGGGCATCATCGGTCGATGTACATTATTTCCTGTATTGTTTTTTATTATTTATTATTTCGGTGTATTGTATAGAGCTCGGTGTGCCCCCCCCCACTCGAGCGCTTCCCGTCAATTAATGGATTCACCTTTATAAAACAGGCGGCATTTAAACCAAGATTAGTCATTTAAGACGCCTTTCGGGATCGCATGTCGACTTAGACACTTCCTTGATCTAGAATAAGTCTACAATGGAATATATCTTAATAGGTATGTAATTTCCTATTTGTGATGTAACCACAAATTCACGGTTTTCCGTTTTTTCCCCTTATTTATGCTAAAAGACCTACTACCTGCCAAATTTCATGATTTTAGCTAGGTCATCGCGGGAAGTACCCTTTAGGTTTCTTGACAGACACGACAGACAGACAGACAGACAACGAAGTGATCCTATAAGGGTTCCTTTTTTCCTCTTGAGATACGGAACCCTAAAAACAGAAATAAAAACTTAAAAAATAAATCAGATTTAAACCTGCAAACTTAAATGATGATGATTATGATGAACAGTATTTTGTAAGAGCACACAATTGTTACCGCTACGCCACTGCGGTTCCTCTCACCTCTGTGACGGTTCCTAAATCTCATTTCAATGCAATTAAACTATTAAGCCATGAAATCGAAATTAATTAAGATTTTCTGGATGTTACAAACATCAAGAAATTGTGTGTGGTCCATCGTTTCAACTGAACCCTCAGTTTATATTTAATATTATTGACTAACTTATGCTCGCAACTTCGTCCGCGTGGACTACGCAAATTTTAAAACCCTAATTCAATAGTGTCAATAGTGTCTGACATTCTTGAGGCGAGTCCATTGTGTGTCGTCAGAGTGCAGGCGGTGATCAATTCACGTGTAAAGTGACGGAGCGTATTGAATGGGAGCTGAATTAAATAATCTCCTATTCATATTCCACAGAACGCGCTGTGATATTGATCATTGTCCACTTTGGATCAACGACCGTTATACTTTGACTTTACTTAAGCGGTTTCTGGACTGAGCTTGGATGTCTGCAGTGAAGAGTGAACACTTCAGCGGGGAGGGGCGATGCGCGCACAACAGGCGGAAACCAGCCCAGAGAGAGAAGAAGAGAAGAAGCGGTTATATCTATAGAATAGAGTAGAATCTATATAATATGTACAATGTACAATGTACATATTTAAAAGGAGAGAAAGGCGACTGACTGACTACCAACACACAGCTCAAACTACTGGACGGATCGGCCTGAAATTTGGCATGCAGATAGCTATGACGTAGATATCCGCTAAGAAATGATTTTTGAAAATTGAATCCCTAAAGGGATAAAGCGGGGGTTGGACATTTGTGTAGTCCACGCGGACGAAGTCGCGAGCATAAGCTAGTACACACATGAACGGAAAAGGTGACTGACTGACGGATCTATCAACGCACAGCTCAAACCACTAGACGGATCGGGCTGAAATTTGTCATGCAGATAGCTATTATGACGTAGACATCCACTAAGAAAAGATTTTTGAAAATCCCCTAAAGGGGTAAAATAAGGATTTGCTAGTAGAATATATTTTTATTCAAGTAAACTTTTACAAGTGCTTTTGAATCGTCAAAATAATTAACCACTGGTTCGGAATGGCGTTCCTACCGAGACGAACCTGTAAGAAACTCGGCAGTTGCTCTTTTCAAGTGTTCAATTTACTATAGGTATTTATGCTTTACTGTAAAGCAATTGCAGCCCCGCGCCTTGCTGGAACGAGTCAAATCTATGCTATAAGTAATAATTTATCATAATTGACGACCTCCCTGGCGCAGCGGTAAGTACTGTGGTCTTATTAGTGGGAGGTCCCGGGTTCAGAAATTCATAATTTCTAAATCTCTGGTCTGCTCTGGTGGGAGGTTTCGGATGTGGCTAGTTAGTAGTTACCACCCCACCGGCCGCCGGTGCCGCCAAGCGATTTAGCGTTCCGGTACGATGCCGTGTTGAAACCAAAGGGGTATGAGTTTAATAAAAACAACCATACGCCTTCCAGATTAGCACGCTTTCATCTTAGACTGCATCGCATCACTTACCACAGGTGAGATTGCAGTCAAGGGCTAACTCGTCTGAATAAAATAAAACAACAATAATAATATTATTGTCATGATCGTCGCCGGCTCACTACAGAGCACGGGTCTCCTCTCAGAATGAAAATGGTTTGTCCATGTAATCTACCACGCTGCCAAATGCGCATTGGCAGACTTCATACATCTTTGAGAACATTATACTCTCAGCCACGTAGGCGTAGGTAGTTAGGTTTCCTCACGATGTTTTACTGCACCGTTAAAGCAAATAAAATTTAATTGTTTAAAACTCCGAAAAGTTGGAAGTGAGGTCCGCCACACTCAAGCAAAAACAAATAGGTACCTACTACCTACTCTGTGAAGTCAAAGTGGGCAAAGTACATTGACTCTGAGTAGGAGTTAGCTCGATAGATGGAATTATTAGTCATCGGAGTTTTATTCGTATGGCAACTTTTCACATAAATCAAAAGCATTTTCGCAAACGGCAACGCCGTCACAAAATGTCTGACGGGAATTGCCAAAGCGACGTTATTGAACCGCCTTGCGAAAAGAAAATTAAAAAAGACGACCAAAATGAGAACGGTGTAAAAGAATCGCAGTTGGAATTAAAAGACTTTATCCCAAGTAAAATACTAAACAACAATACGAACAGGAAAGTTGTTTGTGTCCTTGGGAATTTCAAAGACAAAAGTGGTGTGGCATTGGTGATTTTGGAGAAAAATGCTTTCAAAGAGGAAGAACTAACCGAAAAGGGGTATTTTTCGGAAGATAGTGAGCTTCGTACGTTCTTCCAGAACGATATTTATGGGAACTACGTGTGTTTTCCAAATTCCAGTATAAATGGTGAGTGGGAATTAAATTTTTTGCATATTTTGCACTTTCGATTTTCAAGGTTCTACAAAAGGCAACTTGCGATTATTTGGTAACCTACCTAGTTATTTTCGTACGAAACGTGAGTAATATGTTTATTCTTATACCCTTTGTCTCATATTCCTGCAACCTACGTCAAAAATTATCGGGAAATTCCCAAAATAATCGGATGTAATGTAAATGCTAATTAGCATAAAAAAGTTGCATTGATAACAATATGCTAGCATAACAAAGATAAAGAGTAGATAAAATTGACTCGTGAATGCTTTCTTTGTGTGTAAATGTGAAATATTTTAGGTAGGGTTCATAAGATCCAGTTTCATAATAATTTAAAACACAAATACCTAACTATTTTCTTGTTCAAATTAAGCTAATTTTATTTCATACAAGATTGTATTTGTAGTTATGTACCTATATCAATGTTAATTACATATGACTTTCGAAATCATAAATGACTCAAGTAATTACAGCTAATTAGTAATTCCTTCACCAGTAGGAAGCTACATTACTGCTGAGTAGGCTAACACCACCACTAGGCTATCATAGTTTTTTACCATGTGGGTATGGGTGGGGTTTTGTATGACCCATAATATTAAATATGTAGATATAATATCTTTATAAATACTAGGTGATGCCTGCAACTTTGTCTGTGTGGATTTAAGTTTTTGAAAAAATCTTGTGGAAACTAAAAAAGGTTTTTCCAGGATAAAAAGTAGCCTGTGTCTGTCCCCCGGATGTAAGCTCTAACTCTGTACCAAATTTCATTAAAATCAGTTGAACAGTTGGGTTGTGAATAGCTGGCAGACAGACACCCGTATTCACAATCATTACTATGAAATTGCACAGTGTGCTCGAACGCACAGTGTGGATTTCCACCAATCAGATCATCGAAAATTGATGTGACAAAAAAATCTGATTGGTGGAACCACACACTGTGCGTTCAAGCGCACTATGAGACCTCATAGTAATGATTGTGAATACGGGGGAGACCGACAGACACACTTTCGCATTTATAATATTAGTATGGATTTTCTGTTATTCCAGGTGTAAAAACAACGGTAATCTACCCAGCAACAGAGCAGCACGTGGCCAAGTACAGCCAGCAGGAGACTCACATCATACCGGAGACTCCAGAGTTGTATGACAAGTTTACTTTACCGCATCTTGAGAGAGAGCAGTTCAACTTGCAGGTAATGCTTCTTCATCTATACTTCTGTACTAATACTAGCTTACCCACGCGGCTTTATCCCCCCCGGCTTTATCCCCCCCTTAGGGGTTGAATTTTCAAAAATACTTTCTTAGCGGACGTCTACATCATAATAGCTATCTGCATGCCAAACAGCCCGATCCATCCAGTAGTCTGAGCTGTGCGTTGACAGATCAGTCAGTTAGTCAGCTTTTCCTTTTATATATTTAAAAATAAAAATGAAGATTAATAAAAATCGATTTTTTAAATTATTCTCTTTAATAATGAATTCTAGCGCCATAAACTAACGCTATAAAACAAATCACTGCATTTCATTACTACAGTCCAAGACTCTATTAGCTGCATTATACACATAAAAAACTGGCCAAGTGCGAGTCAGGCTCGCGCAACGACGGTTCCGTACTACAGTCGTATTTTTTCGACATTTTGCACGATAATTAAAAAACTAATGCATAAAAATAAATAAAAAACTGTTTTAGAATGTAAAGGTGAAGATCTTTCATATGATACCTCACTTGATATAGTTATCTTACTTTGAAAATTGAAAACACTAATTATTAGTTCATGACCACAATTTAATTTTTTTGTGTGATGTATCCACAAGTTCACGGTTTTCAAATTTTTGCCTGAATGCCAGCTAAGACCTACCTACCTGCCACATTTCATGATTCTAGGTCAACGGGCAGTACCCTGTAGGTTTCTTGACAGACAGACAGACAGTGATCCTATAAGGGTTCCGTTTTTCCTTTTGAGGTACCCTAAAAATGCTCAAATTACCCCTTAGGTTGATTTTATTTTGGTTTCAACAAAATTTAAAAAAAACTTATATTCTTCTAGTGGGTATACAACATATTAGAAGGCAAGAGTGAGCAGGACAGAGTGGTGTACGACAACAAGTGTGACAAGGAAGGGTTTGTGCTGCTGCCGGACCTCAAGTGGGACGGGCTAAGCAAGGAGAGCCTGTACCTGCTGGCTATCGTGCGACAGAGAGGTCTCAAGTCTCTGAGGGACTTGCGTGAGGCACATCTGCCGCTGTTGAAGAGGGTCCGTGACGAGGGAAAGGTGAGGATGTGCTTTTGTGACCTTTTGAATGATGAACCGTTTTTTTAGAGTTCCGTAGTTCAAAAGGAAAAAGGGACCCTTAGAGGATCGCTTTATTGTCTGTCTGTTAGTCTGTCGTGTCTGTCAAGATAACCTATAGGGTACTTCCCCTAGACCTAGAATAATGAAATTTGGCAAGTAGGTAGTTCTTATAGCACAAGTAAAGGAAAAAATCCGAAAACCGTGAATTTGTGGTTTGATCACAAAAAAAAAATGTGTTCTGAACAAATAAGATTAGTAATTTCAAAGTAAGATAACTAAGTGGGGTATCATATGAAAGGGCTTTACCTGTGCTTTCCAATGCCAATCCGCACCTGGCCAGCATGGTGGACGCTTCTCACTCTGAGAGAAGACGCGTGCTCTTGCTCTACTGAGCACGGGTCCCCCAAAATGCCTAGTCACTTTAATAATCTAAATATATAAAAGGGAAAAGGTGACTGACTGATATATCAACACAGCTCAAACTACTGGATGGATCTGGCTGAAAGGCATGCAAATAGCTATTATGACGTAGGCATCTGCTAAGAAAAGATTTTTGAAAATCCAACCCCTAAAGGGGGTGAAATTTGTGTAGTCCACGTGGACGAAGTCGCGAGCATAAGCTAGTAATAAACTAATTTCAATTTTTCCACGTTTTCAGAAAGCAATCGTCGACAAGTACAAAGTCGTCGGCAGTCAGTTGAGGGTGTACCTCCACTACCAACCCTCCTTCTACCACCTGCACGTGCACTTCACGTTCCTCAAGCACGAGGCTCCCGGCATACATGCGGAGAAGTCACATCTCCTCGACACTGTCATCGGCAACATTGAAATGATGAGCAGTTACTATCAGAGAGCTACCCTACCCTTCGCCATCCGTGAGATGGACACCCTGTTCAATGTTTACGAAACTAATGGTTATATCAAGAGAATCAAGGATATACAATTGATTGATAAATAAGTGACAGTTATATTAACATTAATCAGTCCAATATTGTCCATTTGGAAAGATAAAATAAGTACCTCATTTTGGTCAAAATATAGTTAATTTGGTCCAATATTGTTGATTTGGAAATATAAGAAGGACATCACCTTGGTCCAAATATAGTTAATTTGGTCCAATATTGTTGATTTGGAAAGATCAACTATATCACATTGATCTAATATAATTAATTGGTCCAATATTGTTGATTTGGAAAGATCAACTATATCACATTGATCTAATATAATTAATTGGTCCAATATTGTTGATTTGGAAAGATCAACTATATCACATTGATCTAATATAATTAATTATTGGGTCCAAATATAGTTAATTTGGTCTGATAGCATTGATTTGGGCCTATATTATTGATTTGGAAAGAAAAATTATATCACTTTGACCAAATTTAATCCATTATTGCTTATCTTGATAGATAAACTACATTACTTGAGTCCTATAACAATTGTTCATTAGGTTCAAAATAATTGATTTAGTCCAAAATTCTTGAGAAACTCAATAGAAAGTAACACTATCATTCAGTAAATTAAAAAAAAGCCAGCAAGAACTAGTAATCAGTACATTTTGGAAAATCAAAATGCTTGTGAAAAGTGTTTTTATGGAACTCCGCTCCAGATTGCGGAGTTGCAACGTCTATATAACAACTAATGTAGATTTTAAAAAGGATTGCAATCTAAAAATCAACATACAATCCAATTGCATCGTACTAAATTACTACGATAACGAATTGAAGAGATACGACAGTTTGTCATCTATAGAAAGTCTGTCAGATTATTCAGACGATGAGTCAGATGTGACATGCGTTATTCCCATCCAACAATTCTGTTCTATAATACCGAATTCCATGTCATGTCTCAAAATCGAGAAAAACACTGTATCGTTCAGGATTTTGACGGAACCAAAGAACGGGGGCAACTTCTATTCGGAAATCATTTCAACGAATGACTTGACTAAAGAAATTAAAGTTGACAAAATGAATATTAATTTCAATTCCAAAGAAGACATAAAAATCGTATGTGCCAATTGTTCCAATGTCATTTCAGATGGTTTTGTCAAGTTTGACAGAATCCTGGAATTGCCAACGGCGAATTTGGATATGTCGGAATGGTTCTGTCATGGTCATTCCCACAGTTCCAACTATAAACCACAAAATGATGTCCTACAACCGAATACTTTAGATTTTTTATATAGATTGACATTCTTCATAGTCAATAATACGATTTTGTCTGATGAAGTCAATAAGTTTAATTGTAAGCGAACAGTGTATCATTGCAACAGATGTCTAGCGTGGTTGGGTGTTAAGAATAAGAATACGGTTAAATTATACAACTCTGATGTTAAGATACATCACGATTCCAATGTTAAACATATCTTTAGTCACGAGAAACCGACTCAAAATGTCACAATCGATGATTTTATTTACACAGTAGAAAGTTTGACTCGTGAATTCAACCTCGGCCTGCAATATACAATGATGTGTAAAATCGTTTTAGAGTGTACCATGTCGGTGTCAAAAAAGCAATATCTTCTAATATGGGTGATGGATAAAGAGTTGCAAGTGTTGAGAAACGAAGAAAAATGTATTAACTCAGAACGAGTCATGTTAAAATCTAGTTTTTTGACTAAGATCTTGTATAAAATTGAGTTGGAACTCAATGACGAAGTTGAAACTTGGCTGGCGGACCCCAGCGTGGTCAATAGTGACGTATCAAAGAGCATGTTCAGCCAAGGCCTTAGTCACTTGGAGCAAATGTCTCTAAAAGTGCCGGAGTCCTTTCGATATACCAATGGATATACTGTCAGTTATTTGAAAGCTTGATCGGTGAATAAACTTGCTTAAATTGAAGTCACTTGTTTTATTTTGTATAGTACCTACGCGACAGGTCGTGGTTTCGGCGTAACGCCGGAGCATCGAAAGATTACAGATTCATATGTAAAATTGGAGTTCTAATGACTAGCTGATGCTTTTTAGAAATCCCGTGGGAACTATTGATTTTCCAAGACAAAAATGTAACCTGCATATAGGCTATGTAAGTGCCTACCAAATTTCGTAAAAACATTCAAATGCATGATTCTTTAAAAATTCCATGGAATCACACCACGATTTAAGAATGCAATTCCTTACAAAAAATATTTACTTGGTAGATTCACTAACGTTAACTTATTAAGTACTATTTTTTTTAACAAGACGGTTACTTACATAATTATTTTAATGTTTTTTAGTTACACGATTTTCTGAATGATAACATTTTGAGTTATTACTATTTTAATGACCTTATGAGTTTAGTTTTATAAATTTATTATTTTATTATCATTGCATATAAGTTTAGGTTTTTTATTGTTTACTCGCAAATAGGAAAAAGTACTATAATTTAATTAATTTTAATTAAAAATTAAAATTAATAACACTATACAATGGCGCCGATTGTGTTGTCTATCTCTAAACTAAATTTAAAGTATCTGCATCTTTTACTTTTTGATATTGCTAAAAAAAGGACAGAACATGAACTTTACATTAAAGGCTCTAAATTTTAGTGCACGCTACAAATTTTTAAGCAATAGGCTCGCGACTGTGCGGTCACGGGTTTTAACATTTAAAAATTAAATTTAAAATTGTCAAACTGTGTCTGTCCTTTTCATATTACATTACCTAGTAAGAATAGGATGCGAATACTTTAAAATTTGGTTGTGCTCAGAATCAGTACTAATATCTCGGCCGACATAGCAATTAACGATCTCGTTTATTTATTAGGAACACACACAATACATTAATTTAACACAAACTACGACACTTATAAACAAACACAGGCTGATAAATGTATCTATAAAATGTGTACACAGCATTTGCAAAATATCTTGACAAATAAAAAGAACTTAACCATAACTTAACTAGTGACGTGTGACAAGGCTCTCTTGGCACTTGAATGACATTTTTTTTTAAAGAATATTAGC
Source organism: Maniola hyperantus (assembly GCF_902806685.2). NCBI lineage: Eukaryota > Metazoa > Arthropoda > Insecta > Lepidoptera > Nymphalidae > Maniola > Maniola hyperantus. Next base: position 61,221 of record NC_048560.1, on the reverse strand, counting down.
CATGTTAAATCAGTACCCTTATTATAAATGCGAAAGTGTGTTTGTTTGTTGGTTTGTCCTTCAATCACGTCGCAACGGTGCAACGGATTGCCGTGATTTTTTGCATGGGTATAGATAAAAACCTGGAGAGTGACATGGGCTACTTTTTATCCCGGAAAATCAATGAGTTCCCATAGGATTTTAAAAAACCTAATTACATGCGGACGAAGTCGCGGGCAGCAGCTAGTGACTAATATTCCCCTGTCCTCTCCAACTATGTAAGCGTCAGGCTTGTGCTAGGAGTAGGTACGACAATAGTGCAACGGGAGGAGTTTGAACCGGCGACCTTTCGGTTTTCAGTCCACTCCTATACCCGTTGAGCTATTAAGGCTTCTAAAGCTTCTAATGTATGTAACATTGACAGGGGGCCGCTGTTGGTGAACAAATTGTGTCGTGGTGGCACTACCAAAAGCCACTAAGCGAGAAATAACTATAGAACAAAGGGGACACTTGACGGCAACGTTAGTTCCGATTTTCACCACGCGCCAAGATAGCCTTGTCGTAGGTACTATAGGTAATTTTAGCGTTTAAACTACCGTGAGTGATTTCCATTCTAAATAATATCTGTCCCGGCTTTACTCACGTGTGTAGTCGACGTTAGCCCGACTAGTTTCCCCCCGTATGGGTTCGAAACTAGTCGGGCTAACGTCGACTACACACGTGAGTAAAGCCGGGACAGATACTATAGGTAATCTTTGCACGATCCGACCACAAGGCACACATCATCACACAGGACATACGACAAAGTGTAAAGGTTCCTTTTCTCTTTTTGAGGTACGGAACCGAAAAAAACAAAATTTTACTATAAGTTTTATTAATAAAACATTAGAAATTAGAATAGATCGATGTATACACAACTTAAGTTATAAAACTAAACAGTTACAGCAGTTGAACGAGAGAGGAGTCCCGGAACTGCGAGATGACGTTGACTATGATGTGGTAGTTGAAGTACCAGAACGCGCCGAACACCAGCGCGAACACCACATCTGCGTTACTGCTGTCAAGGACATGTTCATTGTTGGCTAATCATTGCATTGTGTTAGCTTTTCCTTGTACTATTATGATTTATTTATCTAGTAACTAGCTTATGATCGCGACTTCGTCCGCGTGTCTCGACACTTGTCGTGTCTCTTCAAAAATCCTTTCTTAGCGGATGCCTACGTCGCGCGTCGTAATAACTATCTGCATGCCTTTCAGCCCGATCCGTCCAGTAGTTTGAACTGTGCGGTGATAGATCAGTCAATCCGGTTCCCCTTGGGCGCGGGCGGCAGGCCATCTGCCACCCTATTGTTGCACCACTGTGTACTCCAAAAATCAAAAATCAAAAATCATTTTTAAATCACAACCCATATTATAAATGCTCAAGTGTGTGTATGTTTGTTTGTTGGTTTGTCCTTCAATACCAACGCATTTTGTGACTAATTTGTCAAATTTTCATTTAATTTTATGAAATTCTTTTTTTTAAGATCTTATTCTAAATACATATTATTTTTTTTGTAAAAAAATTTTATTTCACAATTTTTAGTAGCCCCATGGTATTAAAATATGCTATGCCTGGTTAAAAATCTACTGTTTACTAAGCTATTACACTGATCGCGAGCAATTTACTCTTATCCGTGTAGGAGTTCCATTATCTATCTTTGAAGATGTACATCAGATCGTCACCAAATTTAAATGGGACGACCTTTGAAGTATACCCTTTCAAACAAAAAAGAATTTTCAAAATCGGTCCAGGCGTCTTCGAGTAATGTAGGTAACATACATAAAAAATAAAAAATAAAAAAAATTAAAAAAAGATTCCGACGAATTGAGAACCTCCTCCTTTTTTTGAAGTCGGTTAAAAAGGAAAAGGTGACTGACTGACTGACTGGCTGATCTATGAATGCACAGCTCAAACTACTGGACGGATCGGGCTGAAATTTGGTATGCAGGTAGCTATTATGACGTAGATGTCCGCTAAGAATGGATTTTTGAAAATTCAACCCCTAAGGGGGAGAAAAAGGGGTTTGAAATTTGTGTAGTCCACGCGGACTACACAAATTTCAAATTATTTTATTAACTTTTGGTTTCACTTTCAATAGAGAATAGAATAGAATGTTTTATTCATGTAAACTTTTTACAAATACTTATGAATAGTCAGGTAGTTTTAATTTACCACTGGTTCGGAATGCCGTTCCTAACGGTTCAAAATATTCAAAGTAGATAATAAATAAATAATAGATCCATATGTTTATTCAAGTATACAACCAGGTAAAACATACAAAACATTGTAGGAACGTAAGAAATAGCACAAAACGGGAAATTAAAGCTGGGTTCTTACGCCGTCCGCGGGACAACACATCTGACTCACCAATTCATAACATAGGTATCTACTTGAGGAAAACATAATATACTTCGTCCGCAGGGACTGCACATAGCGTAGCGAAACCAATAATCAATTATTTATGCTGCACATATGTATTTGAAACCCGTATTTACCCCCTAAGGCGCTTTGCAGATGAAGCAACTTCAGTTTAAGAAACTGTCAACTTTTTAAAAGTTTCTTTTCATTGTTGCTGCTACAACCAAATAGCCATTGCGGTAGAATGACAGCTACAATGTCACGATCGCAATCGCCTCTGATTGGTTCAGACCGACCCCGTAGTGACGACCTCCCTGGCGCAGTGGTAAGCACTGTGGTCTTATTAGAGAGAAGTTCTGGGTTCGATTCCTGGCAGGGCTTTGGAATTTTATAATTTCTAAAGTTCTGGTCTGGTCTGGTGGGAGGCATCGGCAGTGGCTAGTTACCACCCTACCGGCAAAGCCGGCCACCAAGCGATTTAGCGTTCCGGTACGATGCTGTGTAGATAGATAGAATAAAAACTGCCATATCCCTTCCAGGTTAGCCCGCTTCTATCTTAGACTGCATTATCACTTACCACCAGGTGAGATTGCAGTCAAAGGCTTACTTGTATCTGATTTTAAAAAAAAGTAGTTTGAGCTGTGTGTCAATAGATCAGTCAGTCTCCATTTTCTTTTATATATTTAGACTAGCTGATGTCCTCCACTTCACACGAGGTACTTTTTATCCCAGGAAATCAACGGTTTGATTTTCCAAGATAATAAGTAGCCTATGTCTCTCGCCATGTCTAATGGATATAGTTAACTATATCCATGCAAAGAATCATACATCAATCCATTGCTCCATTAAACCAACAAACAAACACACTTTCGCATCTATAATGTAGCTAGTTACCCACTAGTTAGTAATAACATTAGTTGAATTAACACTTATAAGTACTTTTTAGAGTAATAATAATTGAGATGACCTTAGCCCATTATACCTACTCAAAGAATTAGAATTTGTACTTTAGACTATCATACAACAGACAGATCTGTTATGAAGATAAAATAAAAGTCTATTTATTAATTTCTATATTGCAAAAATAAATTGAATGTGGTCTAAAACGAAATCTGAGCACCCGACCCCAAGCAGTCTACCCTTAGTGTTTTTGTAAAGAGCGAAACCAGAAGCGAGTTTCTGGCGTAGTCCATTAAAAAAAAAACTTAACGCTCTTGTTTCTATCTGGGTCTCGTCATCCCGCTGTTCAGTAGTAAAATTAATTCCTGCGGTTGGTTTCTAAGAGTTGCAGTTAACTCTTTGGAGATGAAAACTTTTATCGTAAAATATTAAAAAGGATACGTATAAACACCTTCTCCCAGGGTTCCACCATGTACAGTTCAGTCGACAGCAAGTACCTTGTGATCCAGCGACTCACAAAATTGCCGACTTTCTTTGGTTTGTTAACTTTTGTTGATTCCATGGTGCGAGGGTGCACAACGTTTTATAGTTAAAGTGAGTTTAGGGCTTCAATAAGAAATATTTATGCTGGCTTCTCGTATTATTAAATCACAAAATATAAAGTTTGAAATTAATTTATTATTATATATTTTGTAAAATAATTATTGATAAACAACTTAACCAAACCAAAGAGTAATAAAATATAAATCACCGTTCACCGATATAAATGAAGATGTATGTACCTATCAATGTATGAGTGAACCAAAGAGGTTGTAGGTACTTAATAAGAGAGGACTTCATACAAAACCGAAAAAAATGAAAATGTATAAACTGGAATGTATGCTTCAATACCAACATTATAACAATCGACATGCAAGCCGGTTGCAAATCAGTGGCCCTATCGCGGTTGTTTGACAGCTACAATCTCACGATCGCAATCATCTCTGATTGGTTAATGCTCGCTCACTATTGGCCACAATGCATTGTTGCAACAAGAATCGCACAAATTCAGCCAATCAGAACAATTGAGATTGTAATAATGATTGATGCAGGTTTTAGACAATCGCCCAGCAGGGGCCATACCGCCGTTGTTTGACAGCTACAATGTCACGATCGCAATCATCTCTGATTGGTTAATGCTCGCTCACTATTGGCTACAATGCATTGTTGCAACAAGAATGGCACAAATTCAGCCAATCAGAACAATTGAGATTGTAATAATGATTGATGCAGGTTTTAGACAATCGCCCTGCACGTGCCGTATAGGTGCTGTGGACCACCGACCAGAAATAAAAGCTGTGGACAGTGGAGTATATAAATAATACCTACTCTTTGACGGCTGTATCATCGAGTACCGACCAGAAGAAATAAAAGGGATGTATTGAACTTTGAAGAAAATCAATTTATTTTTGCTTTTTAATTAAAACATTATTAGAGAGACACGTGGGTTTTTGTTCATTAGTGAAGTTTATACCTACTAGGTACAACGCTGCACGCTCGGACTAGCTGGGTCTCCGAGCATGGCACCCGCCCGGAGGAGATCTTCCTTCGACCTTCTGTTACGGTCGCGCCTACAGACCGTTCACTGGAACTTGTACCCTGACCCCTGCCGTCATGTGGGCACCATTGCTTTGTTTGCTCTATTACTTACAACTTAGGGTTTATTATTGTGTGATTTGCAGCGGTGCCAACATAACGTCAGGGGACAAGTTACAGTCAACGGTCTGTGTACGCCACACAGCTGACAGCACAGAGTACTTTGTAATTGACAGACACAGCTCGCGTACAGTGTAAACATTTTAGGGAAGAGTGGGAAGGTAATTAAGAAAACGACATAATAAAATGAATATTTTATTAAAGGATGCAATTAATTAATTAGATTCGTTAAGATACTGTGACCTTACACCTACAATATTGGTATCAGCCGTTACTTATAAAAAAAGTTAAAATAGTGTTGCAAGCCTTAAAAATAAAATGTTTTCTATACACTGGTAGTGTCGTAATAAAAAATACGATTTTGTACTTAAAATTATGTTACAATAATATATGCAGTATGTAAATGCAATACCAAATAATAAACTATTTAAAATAACAGTGAGGTTAGATAAAATTAAAAGTTCAGGCACAGGCACTAACATTGAATATCTATAGTGAGATGAATTTCCTATCTAAAAACATATTCCTACTTAAAATGCGACCAAGTATATGGACGTAGGTATTTACAACATAATTTTTTAAGTAACTAACTAAATCTTGAATGAAAATATTAAAATGTAGGTTTTTAAAAAGTATTCGATTTGACAGACAATGTAAAAGTTGCCTCAATACTTTTTTAATTATGGTAACATTTTATTACTAATTTTAATAAGCGTGCATAATTTAACGCGATAATATTAATAATTGTTTTTATTAATTATTATAAATACGAAAATATTTCAAATTGAATTTAATAAATGAACGATACACACATTTTTATTTTATTATTTTTTCATAATGGTAGTTCGCGTGAAATCGATCAGTCTTCTACAAGTCACAAGGCACCAATACACTAAACCGATAAATATGTATAAAAATAGCCGCCATATTGGAATATTAAGTTAATAATTGGCACATAATTTATATTTTATTGTCTAGGTATATATTTTATTCTCATATAAATACTGTACGGTTACTTTTAAGAATAAGCACTTTGAATAGGAATATTATTGGTTATAATATCATTGCATACAAATTGATTTTTCATAAATATTCGTACTGAATAATGTTTTTAAATGTACTTAATAATATAAAGATGTACATTGTACCTACATGGCAAAACATGGGTATAATAATACGGTACAAAATGTACTTTCTAATATAATAGATATATCATATGTTTAAACACCATTTCATATCAGAAATCCGCAAAAATTATCGAAAGCAGCATCAATACTAACTTTAATTTGCGGACCCATCAATACAATATCGAATGCAAAAAGTTGCATCAATATAATAATTAATTTAATAAAGTCGTTCGTATTTTGTACCTACATTTAGCAAGCAGTTAATATATATAATATTTTCATTTCTTAAGTCTCTCAAAACCGTTTACTATAACTCAATATAGTAAATATTATGAATACATAATATGTTAACATCACAATATTACGCAATATTCACATTTAGAATATTCAGTTCAGAATGGAATATCACTTTCATATGATAATTATGACCAATATTATTTTCAGAATATTGTCTTTTAATTATTCAAATGTTAAGAGGAGCTACTACAATGTAATCAACCTCTTTATATTTGTTTCATAATCACTTCAAGTTTACAACCATAGTCGAATAATCCGATACAATATTATAGCTAGAATTGAATATCAATAATATTCATATGAAATCGTAAAATATTAATATTTAAAAAGATCCATATGCAAAAATGTAACTTACTTTTTACAACCAGAATGGATTATAATAAATTATCATTCTATAAGATCATGTGTACCCTGGGAAACCCCGAAAACATACTCGACGAACATTATTAATACTCATTCTAAATATGCTTCAAAAAGCATTAGAGATTATATTGGGTGCATGTAAACTTTGTATTCATAATCGAATATAATAATAATTTAGATCAATATTTGTTCCAGAATTAAATATTATTAATATTCATTCTAAATATCCTTCAAAAACCATTAGCTATAACGGAAATGTTATACCCGTTTATATTATATTCGTAGTCCAATATGATTTATCTCAATATTTCTTCTAGAATAGAATATTGATAGTATTCATTCCAAATATTCAGTGTAACCCTGTGCCCCGGTGAATATAACGTCGATCCATATCCTGGCGGCTTCCCCGGACGGCGCCATGAGGTAGTAGCGCCTTTGTCTAGTCTTTACTATGAAAGTAGTTTGGGGGTTGGGAGATTTGGACGTGTTGCCGTGGTCGAGGTACACTTCTTCTATCACCTGTACATAAATATATCATTTTTATGTGAATAATTTAGTTTCTTTTTTATATCTGCAATACGAATAATATAGAAGAGGAAAACTGATATATTTATTGATCAATTTAAACAGCTAAGTGTAAAAATTTGAGATTTTTGCGATAGGTTCTCGACTAGATGATGCCCGCGAATTCGTCCGCGTGGATTTAGATTTTTTGAAAATCCCGCGGGAACACTTATTTTCCGGGATACAAAGTGATCCTATAAGGGTTCCTTTTGAGCTACGGAACCCGAAAGGCTACCAAGCCGCACTTGTGTGGCCTAAGCCCTTCTCATTGTGAGAGGAGAGGAGTGCTCAGTAGTGTGCCGGCGACACGTCACCTGGAAGTAGGCGCCGCCGCGCGGTTTCTTCTCGCTCTTGTCCCAGTAGTACACGAACGTTTTGGTTTCTCTGTCGAACACAAACCACCTGAAACAATTTACATTTTGTACTAGCGGATACCATCCTATCCTCGCATTGTTGTCTTTCTAATGAAACCGGTTTGGGGCACATCGGTTGGATGGTTGCAAAGTCTGTAAAGGAGATAGGTATTATGCGTATAAAATGACTTCACCCGCGTTATTTTAAATTTATGTGTCAATTATTGTCATATCAAAAGTAGGTACTATTTAAAAAAAAGAATATAAGCCAATTTTATGCTGACTAATGCCCTTTCCCCTCCAACTAAGCGTCAAGCTTGTGCTAGCAGTAGGTGCTACAATAGTGCACCGGGTGGGGTTCCTCGGAGCTATCGAGGCTCACTTTTGACACGACGCTTTTCACACACCTAGTCGTCTCATAGCCAGTGGCGTGCACAGGAGTTCAAGCCACGGTATGCATTTATGTATGAACTTATTTTACGGCAGGTTATAATGAAAAATAAGCATTGATTTATTACAATGAGGGTAAGCAGTGTGTTTATGCTTCTATGAGCTGCACGCCACTGCTCATAGCCTACATTTGACGCCTGCCACTGCCAGTGCCGAGTGCAGGCTTCACCTCGAGGTTTTGTCAACTAGTTGTAAAGTCCGCGACAGCTCGAGATGGCAATCGGGGTATGGGCGAGTCTGCGGGACGTTCCCTCCCCGATCGCCATTTTGATCCAAAAATCTTCCTAATTCGAAATGCTTGTCCATATATAAAAATCGCCTTAAAGAATTATATTTAACTATGCCATAATAGTTTAGTTACTTTATTAGTTTTTATTATTTTGTTATGTATGCAGTATGCCTACTATAATATGTAGGTAACTATATTACTATGTATAGTATATATATTAATATATATATATACTAATATATAAGATTCTGTGTATTGCGTGTAAGTAGGTACTATCCGAAAGCCTAGCTACCTAGTTTCTCCTTTCACCAAAGCTTGCCTGGTGGAAATTGCTCTGAGCAATAAGGCCGCCTTTGCATACAATTGTTTTTAGGTACCTTTTGGACCACGTGTGAAACTTGGCGCCCAGCTTATGTAGGTAGCCGCGACACGACGCGGAGTTCACTGTCACGTAGGGGCACAGCTCCACTTGGTGACCTGCACACACAACAACTAAGTGACCGAGCGAAGCGAGCTCTCTGACTACTTGAGCGAAATTGCACTTGTCCTTATAACTTCTGAATTACAGCCGAATATTGCATAAAAAGCTTTATTATTCAGGGCAGCTTTCATACGAAATGGGGGGTTTTAACGTTGTAACTTGTACCATTACTTACAACTGGTACAACTTACCGGGGGGCAACTGGTACAAGTTACCGGGGGAGCAAATGGTACAACTTACTTACCGAGAGGGGGGACGGGGTTAAATGGTACAACTTACCGAGAGGAGGGAGGGGGGGTTAAATGGTACAACTTACCGAGAGGAGGGAGGGGGGGTTAAATGGTACAACTTACCGAGAGGAGGGAGGGGGGGTTAAATGGTACAACTTACCGAGAGGAGGGAGGGGGGGTTAAATGGTACAACTTACCGAGAGGAGGGAGGGGGGGTTAAATGGTACAACTTACCGAGAGGAGGGAGGGGGGGTTAAATGGTACAACTTACCGGCGGACTCGACGTGTCTCCGCAAGTCGAAGTCGTCGCGGTCGACGGGCAAGTAGCGCGTGAGGGGCCGCTGCCACTCGCTGGCGAGCCCGCGCCGGCTGCGGCGAGGCGCGCTCCCCACACACACTGGAATATCATGGAAATATTGGAGTGACCTAACGACACAAACCAGCCTTTTTAACACAAAAGTTGTGGTAAGTATCACATTGGTCCAATCACGATCAGCTCTGCTCTAACTCATGTAGCGCCCGGGTTCAACCATAGCCACGCGAATAACAATCTACGTATAACACGTACACAATTAGAACTCACTCGCTATTTTAACTCTATGTCAACTGTCAAGGCAAAAGTACGGTGTACCTTTAAAACTTAAAATTAAAATTTGCATTGCATTTAAATAAGAACTAAAATCGTACTTTTGACATGACACTTGACACAAAGTTAAAATGGCGTGTGAGTTCTATGTTATGCTTAAGTGTTAAAATGGAGAACAAAACAAAAGAAATAGATACTAACAGACATTGTCCCTGCTGAAGTCGGAGGCGCGGCTGAGCGGGCGGCTGTCGTCCTCCGCCGAGTCCGTGCGCGAGGTGCGGACCTGCGGCACAGGGCAAGGGGACATTGGTACTCATTCTGATCGCAACCTGTAGGGCGATTGTCTAAAACCTGCATCAATCATTATTACAATCTCAATTGTTCTGATTGGCTGAATTTGTGCGATTCTTGTTGCAACAATGCATTGTGGCCAATAGTGAGCGAGCATTAACCAATCAGAGATGATTGCGATCGTTACATTGTAGCTGTCAAACAACCGCGGTAGGGCCACAGATTATGTTTTTCTTGTCAGTGTAATAAGAAAAGGATAGATAAACTTAATTTAATTTAAAACTAGCAAACATCGTGACTATAAAGATGCCTAACGACTCGGTGCCCTGCTCATTGCTACTTAGCTTCAGAACCCGCTGAACTGTGTCGGTACTCCTACGGATCTCCTCATTTCTCATTTCTAATTGATCACGTAGAGAAACTCCGCACATAGCTCTCTCTATCGTCGCTGAGTGACTCTGAGATTTCTTATAAGGCAAGTGGCAGTTGCCATGTCTCCAATCCATAGCGACATTCTAACTAGAGATATGACATTATAGAACAGCGGGGTGATACGCTAACTCAGTGTTAACACTTAAAGGTAGCCAGCAAACTCATTTGACACTGGTTGGTTCTACATTGCCGCTTCACCGAGTAATATTAAAATATGTTTTCGTAGAAAACCTTCAATGGATTAAACTAAATGTCAAATGGGCTCTGCCAATCCAGTGTTAGACACTGAGTTGGCAGAACCTTTCACGTGCCTCATACTTACAAGTATCGGTTTAGGAGAGCAGGGCAGCCCCGGGCGCGAACTCTTGATCAGTGTGAGCCACATGGACATAATGTTGCTAGCATTTATTGAGATTTGTATTGTTTTGTAACTATCAACACCTTTACAATGCACTATTTGTTACGTTTTGAGTTTAGCCTAAACGGTATCTGTATCTACATAAAATTATCTATACAGCCGTTCGTAGGTTTACAAAAATCCTGAGAAAGGACATAGATCATAATGCTACTACTTATTTTTCTCGTAAAAGCAGAGTTTTAAAAAACGGGATTTAAAAAAAACCTAAATCCAGGAGGACGAATTCACGGGCGCTATTTAGTATTAAATACTATCAAAAATTTGTGCATTTAAAAACAATCGTACAATGGCTTCCGTTTAAAACACTAAAAACCAGTACATCAAATTCAAAACCGTTTAAAAGAAAATATTACTTAATCATAATCAAAGAGCCATCGAAAGATTCATTGAACAAGCGAATATCGTGTTCAGAATATGTATTCTAATATTAGATATTCGGAATATTGCGAAGCGTAAAAACATACTCGTAGGTGATAAACAACGGCGATTAGCGATTAGCGATTAGCGTATCAACACTCAATTATACGGGTTTAAACTAAACGTTCTGAATATTACACTGAAAACTGAACTTTATCGCTCTATTCTATTTTAGTGATGGCGCAGTTATATGCTTTAGTGGTACACTAGCTATTATAGTATATGTTTTGTATAGTACATTGTTTTTGATTTAGATTCAAAAGCATATTTTGTAATAGTTTAGGTAACATTTTGCATTTGCAAAAAAAATCTACTTCATAGGCACTTTTTAGATCTATCTTTTTCAATCAAAAAGAGTAGGTACCACATTACAAATGCGAAAGTTTGTTTGTTTGTTGGTTTATTGGGTCGTTGTTTTTTCATCAATAACGCCACAACGGATTGCGCATGGCACGGATATAATTAGTTAAACACCTGGACTCAGTTAATTGCTGACTAATATTCCCCTTTCCCCTCCAATTAAGAGTAAAGCTTGTGCTAGGAGTAGGTACGACAATAGTGCAACGGGTGGGATTTGAACCGGCGACCTTTCGGTTTTCAGTTCGCTTCTTTAACCGTTGAGCTATCGAGGCTCTTAATAACCCCATGTTGTATATAATAATGATAGAAACTACTTCCGGACTTTATTACGAAAAATCAAAGAGTTCCCACGGGATTTTTAAATCTATCCACGCGGATGAAGTCGCGGGCATCACCTAAACTGTTTTATTATTTATCTCAAACCACTTTGAGGTAAATGAGTAGTGAAATAAATCAAAATAGAACACTATCATGAGAGGAAATGGGCGACAGCTGTTTCATGTTATTAACATTCATACATCGACAGGAATACACCTACGTACGAAACTATTAACGTTTTCATCGCTTAATTACATTCATCTGATTAATTGTTTTGGAATAATAACATGAAACATCTGTTTTGCTCATTTCCTCTCTATTATAGTTTAGATTTATTTCACAACTCATCCAGATTAAATAATAAAACAGATTAGGTATATGATGCCCGCTACTTCGGCCGCGTGGATTTCGGTTTAAAAATCTCGTGGGAACTGATTTTCCAGGATAAACCAGTAGTCTATGTCACTCTCCAAGTCTTTAGCTGTCATCATCATGATAATTAAAAATTATTATGCATAAAAATATGTTTTAGAATGTACAGGTAAAGTCCTTTTATACTTTCCACTTGTTAAAATCTTATTTTGAAAGTTGAAAATATTAATTATCTACTTTCAAAGTAAGATGTATACGTATAAGTTTGTTCATGCACACATTTTAATTTTTTTTGGGGTTTTTTCCACAAATTCACGGTTTTCGGATTTTTACCCTTACCTGTGCTGTAAGACCTACCTACCTGCCCATGGTTCTAGTTCCCTATAGGTTTCTTGACAGACACGGCAGACAGACAGACAGACAAATAACGAAGTGATCCTATAAGGGTTCTTTTTTCCTTTTGAGGTACGGAACCCCAAAAATCAAAATGGCTTATACGATGGTACGGAACACTTTTGTGTGCGAGTTCGATTCGCACTTGACAGATTTTTATTAAAACTAATATTAGTATAGATTAGCCCAATTTAACTTGGCCTTATTAGTATTTTCCAGGCATTATTCACAATGTCCTGATTACTCATTTGGCTCGTAACTCCAGATCATTTTGGAATCGACTGTTTGGCGGGAAAATGTTACCTACTACAAGTTTATACATGTAGCACGCGACAGGTCGAGATGGCAATCGGGGTATGGGGGGGGGCCCGCACACGCGCACATCACCTGCGCTCGCCCGCACCAGATTAGCGCGGGAGCTGTGCGGGTGTGCGGGACATCTCCACTCCGATTGCCATGTCGACCTGTCGCGTACTATACATTAAATCCTGCCCACGCGCCGTTCAAGTGTATTTTGGTGTAATAGAGATATTATTCAGTGTCATAAATTCGTAAGTAGATATTAAAAGATAATCATATTCATATTTTGCACTGTATTTTACCTATCACAATTTTTGGCAGATTTTGAAAATTTCGTTTTTAGGGTTCCGTACCTCAAAAGGAAAAAGGAACCCGTATCACGGACCCGTAGGATCACGTTGTTGTCTGTCTGTCTGTCCGTCGTGTCTATCAAGAAAACCTATAGGGTACTTCCCGTTGACCTAGAATCATGATGGCAGGTAGCTAGGTTTTATAGCACAAGTAAAGAAATTAATCCGAAAACCCTGAATTTGTGTTTACATCACAGAAAACATTAAAATGTGGAGCAAATAATAATTAGTATTTTCAATTTTCAAAGTAACATATGAAAGGGCCTGTACATACTAAAACAGATTTTTATTTATTTTTATGCATAATAGTTTTTTATTTATCGTGCAAAATGTCGAAAAAATACGACTGTAGTACGGACCCTCGGAGCGCGAGTCTGACTCGCACTTGGCCGGTTTTTTGGGACTACATATATGCCTTGCCCATTGCAACTTCGACTTGGATGGATATGACTGTAATTCTGGTTCCTATGGATTTTCTTCTGATTCTTATTAAGCTGTGCTTATTAGTGCTGACTACTGATACGGATAATAATATATTTCGGTATAAGATAATTATGTTAAACTGTTTACCATTCATTATTTGAGGAGGTATTTTTTGGTAATTGTTGGCACAGAACAAGCATCGTTTCGGCACAAAAATGCAAACAATATAAATTAGGTAGTTTATCTTTTGATGTGGGACGAGATGGCTCCCACAGTCATTGAGCGTGCTTCATATTCCTAGTGACTAGTCCCGAGGGGGGGAACAATGGTGACGCACAGTTGCTAGTTTGTGACGTAACCGGCAGTTGGCTGTTTACGGACCAAATCAATAAAATCAATCCTCCAATTTATGTTATTTGTCGATAGGTTATTTTGCTAGCAACGTTTGTCACTAATTGTGTGGTCTTCTTGACAAAAGGGCATTTTACCCTTTTTTGAAAAGTGTCTTAATTTGATCCTAAAATAATAAAAAACTACCAAAAAATTTACAAAAATGTAATTCGATCGATAAAGTGCAATAAAAATGCATTTCAAGTTTGCATTTCAAATTTCGCCGCGAAAACGCTACCCGCCATCTTTTAAGGTTCATGAACTGTCATGACGTCACATGGATTGTTAAACAATGACATTTTGTTAGTGAAATACATTACAAGTTACAACATCAATCCATGTGACGTCACAGTCGGATTTCATAATGGCGTCATCAGGTAATAACATGAGTGTTTGTTTACAATACAGCAGGCGTGTCGGAATGTAACTATTCGTGATAAACCTACCTATAGTTAGCTGAATTACATGGGTTTATTTATACGTAACTAATGAATAATGATACATGCAGGATGTTTATTGTTTATCTTCTATACTAATATTATGAAGAGGTAAAGTTTGTAAGTTTGTATGTAAGGGGTAATCTCTAGAACTACTGAACTGATTTTGAAAATTCTTGCACCAGTAGGAAGCTACACCATTCCTGAGTTACATAGGCTATATTTTATTGTCAAAAAAATAGAGATCCCGAGGAAAGTTGTAATAAACGACCCTTGTACAATGACTTATAATATGTATACTGTTACTTGTATACTGTTTGTGAAAAAAAAAAATTATGTAAGTAGTTAGGTAACTTATCATTTCCTAAAATTATTTCAACTTGGTTTTTACTTAATACATGGTCGAACAACTTTAAAATATTTTTTAGTTGACTTACTCGCAATTAATATCGATTAGGCTAAGGGATTTATTTAGAGCTTTTACTAATTTATAAATGTATTTTTATTTCATAAGTACTTCACTTATTACTCTAAAGTCCTCATAATAAATAAAAGTTTTTATCAAACCACAACTTCACGAGTGAAAACAACATAAAATTCCCGCCGACCGAGAGTCACATAAATTATACAATAACTTTTTTAATATCTTGCGACACGGACACGGCCGAAATAACTTTTTAATTTCCTATCGCCTTGACACTGGCAAGTGGCAAGTGGCAAAGGGACACCGCCTGCACGCGTGCGGCCGAGAGGCAGTTTGACGACTAAATAATACTAATTTAAAAAGGGGTTTATTTTAGTTTTCCGCTTCGAGTTCCACGTTTAGAAGAGATCATGATGGCGGACGTCCGGTGCAACAGTTAAGCATAAAACTAATTATCGGACGCGGCTGACTGTCGCGCCTTACGGCGGTTACGCACTGATCCGAGTCCGTGAAAATACGTTCCAAAGTTGTCATAGAACATAGAACTCTTTCTATGGTATGACATGATTTTTTGTATCCGTATTTCCACGGATTCGGATCGGATGAGTGCGTGATCGCTCTTGTGCAGACTATCGGACGTAAGTCGCAGACGTAACCTTGAGCGCTCAGACGTCCGAGAGATATCTCGCAAGTAGCGTCCCAAACGACTGGGCACACCAATCAGTCGCAGCTTACGGACGCGCCCCATAGTTTGTTTCTGCCTTTATTTGTGCAAGGCTGCAAAGTTGTTATTTGGCGCGAGTGTTCCGAGCAAGTGAAGGATTTTAAGGTTAGCGTAGCGAGGAAGACAGATAGACCATTTCACAGGTAGCATATAAAAAATCACGTGAATAGCTTTTTATTTGTAACCCTTGCTATTTAATCTGTGAAGCAAAAGCTCACAATGTTTGAAAATTGTTAAGTACATTAACACTTTTTTTCTAGTAAAAATTAGCAACACAACAATCAAAGTTATTGCGTTTCACGGAAAGGTTCTCTATTTTGAAAGGAGAAAATCAGAAGAAAATTTCTCAGAAAAATTTCGTACATTTCGGTAACATCTTTGTATATTTGATGGACCAAATGGTCTAGTACATAGGCAAAGGAGTACGTTGCTTAGTCGAAAGGGGAGTTGCGATGATGAATGAAAAAAGGAGTTTATTTTAGTTTAGTGAAACCGTGGGCGGAACCCGCTCGGAATTGCGAGTGTTATTAGCTAACGTGCGTAGTTGACGTTCGTACGCGGTCGTTAGGGTTCCGCAGATGCGCCAAAATCTGACTAACTCATATTGCGATGCTACTATGTCATAGTTATCGCTACGGGAAGTCTGTAAGATGTGCAAAGTCAACACTGCCGGCAAACTCTAGATTAAAATATGTAATGCATATTGTAAGCATCACTCAGAGAAAGCAGGTAGAAAGTATTTTAAACGAATAGTTGAAATGTCCTCTCAGATTGAAGTTTGCGGGGACAGAGACGTGGTCGTAGAGGTTTATGGAGAGATCTAATCTAAACGCCAAAATGTAGTATTTAATTAGAGCGCGATTGCTATCGCAACATAGTAATTATATTCAATTCACATGTAAACATCGAAAGTAGTAAAATCGTATCGAATCTCGGAAGGAGAGTATTCTTCAGAGTCCCATTTCGACTCCATTTTATTGCCAGCCAGTATGAATGTCCGTCTCCTTAGCGATGATTTATGCCAGCTCGTGGCGGGCGCGGGCCGTGCCACGTACGAGGCGCGTACGAGGCGCGTACGAGGCGCGTACGAGGTGCGTACGAGGCGCGGATTCAAAACATCACGAACATTTGATATGAAGCCGTTTATGCTTCACTGTGTGACGTCCGTGCACGGACGCGGCATATGGGGCCCATCCTCTCAACCGATTTTGATGAAATTTGGTACAGAGATAGCATGCATTCCGGAGACGAACATGGGCATTATTTCGGAAAATCCAAAAGTCTCGCGGGCTTTTTAACACTTGAATCCACGCGGACGAAGTCGAGGGTTTTAGCTAGTATATATAAAGTGTAAAGAACCCTAAAACACCTGATTCTACTTATATTTTCTTAACAGTTGGCGCTGAAATTTAAATAGTCTTCGATTAATTTTGTTTGGCACGTCCGTCCGTCCGTCCGTCCGTCCGTTGAGCGCCGATTGACAACCACTTTACACGTTTTGACCAATATAGTAGGTATGTATTTAATCACTACCCATATTATAAATGCGAAAGGGTGTTTGTTTATTGGTTTGTCTTTGTTGGTTTATTGGTTTGTCCTTCAATCACGTCACAACGGAGCTACGGATAGACGTGATTTTTTGCATGGGTATATAGTGAGTGACTGAGCTGTCTTATGACGCCCATAGTTAGCGACCATGTCTCGGCTCCATATGTCATCACGGGGCATCAAGCACTTTGGTCTTCAGGCACTGAGGAAACACATCTCGAAGCTTTCCGAATGCTGCCTTCGAGATGTCTTCTCGCCTAAATATATCAGTACTTGAAGACTAACCCTGTTAATTCATAGTCAAAGTAGGGGCTTCTTTGGAGGACTATTCAGGCGACATGTATGACACATTCAACCTTTACACAATGCATTAAGGTTGTATAATTATGACACCTGCCCTCTAAATGGTCCCCTAAAGAAGCTCCTATCGTGACTGTGGATCCGGAGTTAGTCTTTGGACATAGTTTTGTAGTGAAATGAAATCAGTACTAGGAACAGATAAACCCGGTGTCCACAAAGTACAACACAAACATACAAGATAGGCGAGTTATCACATCACTGATACACTGATAACTATGTTTTGCCTAACAGGAATTGTACCTACTTGTATGATATTTGCCATGCCCATTGCCCATAGCTATTGCGTTCCCTCTGCCATGACCTTAGAGCTTTTGGGTCATGAACTTAGAATTAGATATAGCCTTTACACAAGTTTAAAAAATCTATTAAAAGTATGCTCCTGAAAAAATCATATTACACAATTGAAAATGATGTAGATGATAAAAGAGCGTGGATTTGACCTGCAGCTCGTTCTAGCAATGCGAGGGAATCAGAAGGTACATATCAAATCTTTGAAAAGAGCAACCGCCGAGTTTCTTGCTGGTTCTTCTCGGTAGGAAAGGCATTCCGAACCAGTGATAGATTCACTTGACGATTCAAAAGTACTTGTGAAAGCTTGTATTCTATTCTATCTATATCTACTAAATTACTTCTATACAAAGTATATAAAAAATATTGAAATAAAGTATTAGTTAGGTAATAAACATTATAACAAACTTAATTAATTAGTGCGATCAATAAATAAAAATAATTTCGATTCAAAATGAATGCCCTATATAATTACATGATAAAATCTATTATAAAATAATGTAACACGTAGTTTGCATGTAATTGTAAAATAATTATATATTTAGCATGTATGTATTGTTAATATACCTAACTTTGCAATGCCCTAACGGGGCTTCATGTAACCATGAAAGCAAATGAATAAATAAATCATAAATCATAATCTAAATATTTTTATATGAAAAATCTAGTGCATTTGTGTGTTCTGAAGAGGCAGGTTGGTTTGAATTCATTTAGCTATATCTACCGTGATGTGAAATATGATCTAAACTCATACTAATAACATAAACGCGAAAGTAGGTCTGTCTATACGTCTGTTACCTTTTCACGGACCATCATAATTTAAATGATACTATTTTGAGTGAATTAATAAGACGGGATGCATCCGTTACCGGAAAGCCACAGTTAATAAAAATCACTAATAACGAAACGATCAATTTGTCTAAAAGTTCCAAAACCATCAAAATAAAATAGACTATAAAAACAGATTTCCCTTTGTACAGACAAGACAAATGATTTCCTATATATGTATGTAGTGGTCGCGAGCGGATGCCGCTATGTACTTCCTTTACAAGAACACGTGGGTAGGGGCACCACTCGTTGGAGTTTCCTCGGACATATCCTATCACCGGCCCACTACTGAGCACAGGTCTCAGAATAAGAAGGGTTTACAAAAGCGGATCGAGCGCTACAAATACCCACTTATCGCTATCTCACTTCAACTAACGAATTCGAGCGAGAGGTCCAGAGTCCAGGGTGTGCAAACTGTCGCTATGAGGTCTCCTCTCAGAACATACAATTGGTTTAAAAATCGTACTAGAAATAACTTATTTTTTTAATTTTCACAATGGTCATTTTGAAATTTTTATTATTTGTTACTAGATGATGCCCGCGACTTCGTCCGCGTGGACTTAGGTTTTTTAAAAACCTGTGGGAACTCTTTAATTTTTCGGGATAAAAAGTAGCCTATGTCCGTCCCCGGGATACAAACTGTCTCTGTACCAAATTTCGTCAAAATCGGTTG
The DNA here is from genome assembly GCF_902806685.2 of Maniola hyperantus. Lineage (NCBI taxonomy): Eukaryota > Metazoa > Arthropoda > Insecta > Lepidoptera > Nymphalidae > Maniola > Maniola hyperantus. The sequence continues at coordinate 41,820 of NC_048560.1, read as the reverse complement.
AACGGTTGAGCCATGAAAAGCTAGCAGGCAGACAGACAGACACACTTTCGCATTTGTTATATTAGTATGGATTATAGCGGCAATAAAATTAAACATTAAGTGGAAATTTCAACTCTCTACCTATTACGGTTCACGAGATACAGACCTCTGACAGACGGATGGACGGACAACAGAGGCTTAGTAATAGGGTCCCGTTGGCATCCTTCGGGTGCGGAACCCTAAAAATGAAGTACTGTAGTTGTATATTTTTTAGATTGAGTGGGTTTTCTTCAGTTACTTCAAAGAATGGTCACCCTAGCGTGGAACGGACCAAAATAAAATATTGTACCGAAAATAATTTGACGCCCGTGGCCCATGGCGTTTTAAATGTATATCATTTTGTAGGGAAAAAGTTTTTAGTGTCTTTGAAAGTAACTTTTGATTATTTTTTTATAGCCAAGAGGCGCTGTTGTTTCTTTAATATAATCATAAGAATAACCTTTTATAAATAGTTGTGTACGAAATGTACAGTGCGTGTTGCCAGTGATGACGTCATATCCGGATCCGAGACATGGTCGCTAACTATGGGCCTCATAAGGAGGCTCAGAGTCACTCAGCGGGCGATGGAGAGCGCTGTGTGCGGAGTTTCTCTACGTCATCAATGAGGACATGAGGAGATCCGTAGGAGAACTAGAGTAACCGACATAGCTCAACGGGTTGCGAAGCTGAAGTGGCAATGGGCAGGACACATAGTTCGTACAACCGATACACGTTGGGGTCCCAAGGTGCTGGAATGGCGACCTCGCAAGACGCAGTGTTGGAAGACCCCCCACTAGGTGGACGAACGACATCAGACGAGTCGCAGGGAGCCGCTGGATGGCGGCGGCGCGAGACCGTGGGGCGTGAAAGTCCCTACAAGAGACATAATGTCCAGCAGTGGACGACTGGACGTCTATCGGTTGTTGATGATGAACAATCTACCAGTTCACTGAATTATACATTGCGAAACAAAGAAACTACTTTCTTCATGTTGTACAGTACCTACGTATAAACAAACTAAAAATTAGTGATAAGTAGCATTAAACATCCATCCATACTAATATTATAAATGCGAAAGTGTGTCTGTCTGTCCGCTAGCTTGTCACGGCCCAACAATTTAACCGATTTTAATGAAATTTGGTACAGACTTAGCTTATATCCCGGAGAAGGACAGAGGCTACAAGGACTTCCCACTGGATTTAAAAAAAAACTTAAATTGACGCGGACGGAATCGCGGAAAGGCTAGTTTAGATCTGTATTATAAAGAGGTAAAGTTTGTAAGTTTGTTTGTAGGGGCTAATCTCTAGAACTACTGAACCGATTTTGAAAGTTCTTTCACCAGTAGAAAGCTACAGTATTCCTGAGTGCCATAATATTCTGAATATTTTTTTAATTAAAGATCTCTGCGAAAATTGTATTAAGCTACTCGTGCGAAGCCAGGGCGGGTCACTAGTATACAATAACATGATCGGAATAATGACTCACCTCTTCTATGGACGACGACATGAACCCCGAACTGTAACAACAACACAGACATACAATCTATTAGGTATATGACAACAATTACAACATGGGGTTATTCAAGGGGCGGAACAACAAATTCCTGAAAGGCCGGCAACGCATCGGCGGTTCCTCTGGTGCTGCAAATGTTCATGGGCGGCGGTAATCACTTAACATCAGGTGACCCGCCTTGCTCGTTTTCTCGCCATTTTTTTAAAAAGTAGATTCTTCTGCCTCTGTATCAGGGGTGATACGGATATTCGCATCCACATCCGCAAATGCGGAACATCCGCATCAATTCATGCGAAGCTTTTGCGGATGCGGATTCATATTAGCAACAAGAGAAACCGATCCAAGGGTTTAATGAGACTACCATAACCTTTTCACGTTAACCCGCTTCTATCTTAAGACTGCATCATCACTTACTACCAGGTGAGATCGCAGTCAAGGGCTAACTTGTATCGGAATCTTCTAGGAGTAGGACCTTACTTAGGAAATATTGTACATCGGCCTTAAGAAAGAGATAGCGGTTTCGTAGAGCGTTGTCTGTCGATGAGATCGACAAAACGTCGAACAGTAAATATCGACCTTTAGAAAGAGATTTCGGTTTCGTAGAGCATCATCTCTACCACTCATACCCCTGTGGCGATTCGTCGGTCTCAACGAGGAAGACAGCGCCCTGCCAAACTGTTATCTCTTTCTAAAGTTCGAAGTGCAATATTTCCTGCCGGATACTGTAAAGCGATACTCACCAGCATAATAGATTCCGTTTACTTTTCTCCATCCTTCAGTGTTACAGCTCGGCTGACTCTGTCTATAGCCGATGTGACGAGCTGATACAATTGGTTATGACTTTATGACATACACGTGGCAGTCAACCTTTAAAACCATTTTTAACTGACTTCGATAAAGAAGGAGGTTCTCAATTTTTTTGTATGTTTTGTATTACTCAGACAATTATGATTAATTTCGATGATATTCCTCTCTTATTTATGTTTAATCTATGTACTTATCTAAAATCTAAATCAATATTTTTAGCTTTTAAATTCATTCGTGAGTACTGTGGCAAACCCCCTTTCATTCCGAGAGGAGATCCGTGCTCCGTAGTGAGCCGGCGACGGGTCGATGATGATGATGATGATGAAATAGTATCAGAGTTCAAGCGGGTAGCAACTCGTTTACATAATTCACAAAGTTAACAAGTATATTAGCCCAATAGATTTACTCAGTAACTATAGCTTATTCCCGCGACTTAGTCCGCGTGGACACAAATTTCTAATCCCTATTTTACCCCCTTAAGAGTTGAATTTTCAAAATCCTTTCTTAGCGGATGTCTACGTTATAATAGCTAGCTAAATTTCAGCACGATCCGTCCAGTAGTTTGAGCTGCGCGTTGATAGATCAGTCAGTCAGTCAGCTTTCCTTTCATATATTTAGATAGATTTCCTGAAAACTTAAACATAATTTCAAAAGGTAAAGGTTATCGCAAGGATAATATAAGACAGGGCATCATTCATATGGTCAAGTTGATAGCCTTATCAGTTATCAGTTATCACATTCAACGAGATGCCAGTTATCATGTTACTCATTATGCTTATCATAATATTATAATGACAAATGCTTCACTGCTAAACCATAATAATATCGTAAGAACCATAATGGCCCCGATTCTAAGAGAAAGGCTAATTTTTCATCCCACAAAATCAAAGAAATTCCGAAGGCTTTTTAGATAAACTGAATCCACGCAAAATTAATTTATTATTATCACAGAATAAAATAACATACTAATTTGTTGCAATGAATGTTGTAACAAACATTCATTGCAAGCTCTATAAAAAATTAATTTCATGAACATAAAATTACAATGTAGTTTTGAAAAATACTCTTTTTTGGCTTTATAAAAATTAAGTGCATTCAATAATTTAATAATTAAAATCATCAACCAATCGAATAGGTCCCATGTTATGTGGGTTTTGATAACAAAAGTGAATTTAGTTTTTTTTAAGAAATAGTTTTTTGTTATTCCAGTTTCTATTATTTGTATGTATTTATTTAAAAAATAATATCTTATTGGACAAAACTTGACTTTAAAAAAAAATTACCACAATTTTAAAAGATCCTTTTTGGTCACTTATAACATAGTCACAAAAGTTAATTATTATCACTATTCGCTATACAACAGCAAAACCGGATTTCGCTATATCTAAACCGGTTTTTAAAATAGGAAGAATTTAGAAACTGTCACGACATTGCCACAAATATTAATTACTTAGGTATTCGCTATACATATTAAACTGCATTTTGTATCGGTATATAAGAATTGAGCGGTTGGTCTCGCCGGCCAAGTAGTACCCGCGTGCGCGACTCGACACTCGACAGCGACTGATAAGCTATCAGCTGATACCGGTCTCATGTCTGGCGCAGCTTTAACAGATAGCTCCCTACACTTTAGACAGAGAAAGTAAGGATGATTTTAAGCTTATTTCATGGTTTTAAGCATGCGAGACTAATAATTAATCTATGGTTTTAAGCTTATTTTAATGTAGATAACGGGTACATATCACAATTAGTTTGATGTTTTTATTTGTCGATATTTCAACCCGATTGATCAATCGAATTAATCGTGGTATGTACCCGTAGATAACATTATAAAGTACATAATGCTATTTAATAAAAGGTAAGAGCAAAAGAGATGAAAAAAGAAGAACACGAGAGAAAACAAAAGTCTAAGGAGATGAAACGCGCGTTACTATAATGGTAAATTTGAATGTTGATTAATTAATTAATTAATACTTAGTTATTTTTTACACGACAGCCCAAAAAAAGGTGTGTAATGTTTTCGGTGTTCTTGTAAGTCTGATGAATAATGTGTGATGTATGTGAGTTGCTTAATTCCACCATAACTTCTAAAATAGATAGACAGATAGAAATACTTCATTGCACACAAAACATGAGATAAAAAGACAAAAACCAAAGAAACTAAAAACGATTGTAGGTATGCAAAGGCATAAAAATACAAAAAAAATGTATGGGGGATATCGTTAGAATCTTTACATCATCCCGAGTGACACTGGTTTAAACAAAACATTGAATGGATCTTCAAAATTGACGTCTTCCAGCCTACTTCCAAACTTGACAGATTTGACAGACTATCAGAAATAATTAGACATTTGAACACTCACCTCTCTTCATAGATCGTGGAATTGGTAACATTGAATGGATCTTCGAAGCTGACGTTGTCCAGCCCGCCTCCGAGCCTGTCCTCGCAGTCCACCGCGCTCGCCAGGTGTGCCAGGTCGCTGCTGACGTGTTGGTGGCGGCTGTCAGCTCTCATCTCCTTGGCGCGCTGGTCCCACAGTTTCTTGGTTTCGTCCTGAACCCGTTTCTTCAGTTCGGATATCTTCTCTCGTTCGTCTTCTATCACTTGACAACCTGGTAAAGAAAGATAAAGAATTATCATCATATGGAGCCATCGGCAGCCTGCCGTGTAAGGTCACTGTATCTATATATAGTCTGTCCGTCTGTCGTGTCGGACAATACACCGTATCTGCAGATAGTGTTTTGTGGTAACGATGAATCAGCTCCTCGCACGTGGTTACATCATATGACATTTAAATTCACTACCCCCAATTATAAATGCGAAAGTGTGTTTGTTTGTAGGTTTGTCCTTCAATCACGTCACAAGTCACAACGGAGAAACGGATCGGCGTAATTTTTTGCATGGATATAGTCTATAGTCAAAGACTTGGAGAGTGACATAGGCTTTATGTTCCGGAAAATTAAAGAGTTCTGACGGGATTTTCAAAAACGTAGAAAAAAACCGGAAAATCGCAATTTCTGAAAAATGCTTCTTTTTAGGGTTCCTTACCCAAAAGGTAAGACTGTCCGTCCGTCTGTCGGACGAACGGTACGGACCCTTCGTGCGCGAGTCCGACTCGCACTTCGCCGGTTTTTTGAGATGTTGTCCTCGCACGGCAGTGGCTTTACTACTAAGAACAGGTCTCCTCTCAGAATGAGAAGGGTTGGGCCGTAGTCCACCACAGTCGCCGACCCACCTTTCTCCTCCAGCATCTCCATCCGCTTCCTCTCGATCTCCATGAGGCTGTCGAGGGTCCTCTTGCCCAGCGAGCTGACGTCGGTGTCGCTGGACAGGATGGGCGCGTCCATCGTCACCTTGGATATCCGGTCGATGTCATCTGAACAACGGAATTATACGTTTTGAGAAAGGACTCGCCATTCTTAGGGTTCCGTACCTCAAAAGGAGCCCTTATAGAATCACTTTGTTGTCCGTCTGTTTATCGAGAAACCTACAGGGTAGTTCCCGTTGAACTAGAATCATGAAATTTGGCAGATAGGTAGGTCTTATAGCACAAGTATAGGAAACAATCTGAAAACCCTAAATTTGAGGTTATATAAAAAAAAAAAAACACCGCACAACGCTCCCGTACAATATGAAAGGGCTTACCTGTACATTCTAAAACAGATTTTTATTTCTTTTTATGCATATCGTGCCAAATGTCGAAAAAATACGACTGTAGTGCGGAACCCTCGGTGCGCACGTCTGACTCGCACTTTTAATTAAATTGAATATGGCGGCTCTACGGCGCCATTTTCAAATGTGATGCGATGTCCCGGGATGCAAGCTATGTTTATACCTAAAGTCAAAATTGGATAAGCGGATGGGCCGTGAAAAGCTAGCAGACAAACAGACAGACACACTTTTGCATTTATTAGTTTTTAATTGACTAGTATGAATGTACCTTGCGATGGGATCTTGCCAGAATCGGTGATCTTGTGGAAGTCGCTCCTCACATTGGGCTCGTCTCCACAACTCTTCCTGTGCAACATCTTGGCACTCCTCTCCGACCTCTTGCACACACCACCACTCTCCTCCTCCTCTTTGATAGCCTCACTCGATATCTTATCTGGTGACAACGATTTTGACTTGACATACTTGTTATCTGCTATTATCGGTTTGAAGTTTTTAACGTAACGAATTTTAACGTTATTCTGCTCTGCTTCTTCGTTTTGGTTTTGTATCTGTTTGTCTCTTTCTTTATCCTTATCCTTCTGTGCGTTCATCTCTTTTCTTTTCAACGAGTCCTTTTTGATAATTTTCCCTAACGCTGCAAAGGTTGGTATTTTGGACGACGAATTACTTTTGACCGGTCCGTTTTCTTTTTTATCTTTCTTCTTGGAATTTCTTAAACTATTGAATTTGTCGAGCGATACATCTACTTCGATATTGTCGTTGAAGAAAATGTTCTCGTTCAAACTTTGAGACATTATATCGACTTTTTCTGATTTTTTCTTATCTTTACTCTTGCGTTTCAGAGAATCGAAATTCCTCTCCCAGAAACCTTTCTTTTCTTTGGAGGAGTTGGAGGATTTGGACGGACTGCTGTCGACTTCTATCGGATCGTCCAGATCTGTTGTAACTCTCCTCTCTATATCCACTATCATAGATTGTGACATTTGGTCGATAGAATTAAATTTATCTTTCAGTAGCTTGGTGTGATCTTCGAAATTGGATACTTTAGCTACATCTAGGTCGTCGCTGTCCGAGCTCTGCGGCGAGGATCCGAACTCGCCGGATTTGGCTCTCGTCTGATCGGTGTAGAAGGCACTATCGGGCGACTGCGTTCTCTCTATGTCGTTCAGTTTAGCTACCACTGGTTTTAACTCTTTCTCAATTAACTGTACTTTGCCAGTTAAATGTTCGACTTGGTTCAGTAACTTCACGTATTCTGCCTGTAACACTTTGGTTTCCTCTAACGCTGATGTCAGATTATTGTTGGCTTCAGATTTGAGCGTGAGAATTCTGGTCTTTTGAGCTTCTATCTTCTTGGATAGGAGCATTATTTCGTTTTGTAAATCTTCTCTGTTAGCTAATCTGTAACATAAGGTATATTTTAAATGTGAGAATTCATTCATGAATTAGATATTGAAAAATTTGAGCATCTCTGCGAGCCAATTAATAGACATGCAAATAAATAAATAAAAATATTTTTATTAATTTAAACTTTTAAAAGTACTTTTGATTCGTCAAATTCATCTACCACTGATCCGGAATGCCTTTCCTACGGAGAAGAACCAGCAAGAAACTCGGCAGTTGCTCTTTTCAAAGATTTGATACCTATATAATAAGATTTGATATATAATATTATGCCATACTTATTCATATAATTAGTTTTTTTATCAACTTGAATACTGATATTCAAAATGTATTTATTTGACGTAGGAGTTAGGACAAAAGAGCGTGTCATCGAGCTACGCCTGGGACTCTACCACCGGGTCGGAAAGAAGATTCTACCGAGAAGAGCCGGCAACAACGTTTCAATACTTTTTAGAATAATTAACAATTGGAATGAACAGTCAGTCAGTCGGCTTTCCCTTTTATATATTTAGAAGAAGAGTAAGAAGAGAAGTTAAGTTACAGTTCGGATTCCTCCTCCAGATGTTGGAACTCCAGATCCTCGGAGATCTTGGTCTCGTTGTCGAGGATGTCCTGCGCGTTCTGCAGCTCTTCCAGTGTCGCTTTGTTCTCCTTTAAGTCTTTTTCGATCCTGTGTAAAGAAAAAAAAACAAATATTTAAAAGTATAAAAAAGGAGATGCCCTTTTGTGACTCTTACTTACTGTTAGAGCGAGATAGCTAAATGCTTTTAAGCACTTGTTAAAACGAGACAAATGATTATTTTTTGTCCTTATCACCGTGGCCACGTTTTTTGTTTGTCAAAATGTATTTTTTACGTAAGATCTTGACAAAAAACATGAAGTGAGATTATGTTGACTCAGGTTTTGTAAAGAAAAAATTGATTTATTTTGACAATTTTTCTTTTTAAAGTTATTGTGCAATGGTGGGTTGCAGTATACTAGTAACTAGTAACTAGTAACTAGTAACTAGTAACTAGTAACTAGTAACTAGTAACTAGTAACTAGTAACTAGTAACTAGGCTACAATAGCCGAAGTGAACATAAAATAGACGGAATAACATTTGACAAGTAAGTACCTCTGCTTGAGCGAGAGGGACTGAGGGGAGGGACTGAGGGGAGGGACTGAGGGGAGGGACTGAGGGGAGGGGCCACGCCAGTTGCATATCTGTTATACCTGTGCACGGACCTCTTGTGGCGCTCTCTGAGTTCTGCCTGGGGACCCCCATTCTCGTGGCACTCACCTTTCAGCCTTCAGAGTGGCGATCTCCACTCGGTCCTTCATCTCACTGTGCCGTAACTCCTGCTTCTCCTTGAGCTGCCGAATCTCTTCTTCTATCTTCTTCGCCCTGACCACCAGCTCTGCTCTCTTCTTCTGTTCTATGTTCAGGATTGCGATCTCCGAGTCGTACTCTCCTTTGATTAGGGCTTTCTCCATCTCCAACTGTAATTAAATCGATATAATCTGTATTAGAGATTCTACAACCATATATGAAATGCATTTTGAAAAAACATTTGATTTTAGAAAATTTTGACTTTTAAGCCTTTATTAATTGACTAGCTTATGCTCGCGACTTCGTCCGTACACAAATTTAAAACCCCTATTTCACCCCCTTAGGGGTTGAATATTCAAAAATCCTTTCATAATAGTTATCTGTATGCCAATTTTCAGCCCGATCTGTCCAGTAGTTTGAGCTGTGCGTTAATAGTTCAGCCTTCAGTAGGAGCCTTTTTTTTAAATAAAATTTGGACTTACTTCTCTAAGTATATCATCCTCCTGCGATCTGATTTCCGTCATCTTACATTTAATTTCGTGTATTTGCGTGACCAACTTTCTTCTTTCTTCCTTCAAGTTCTCATACTTGGACTTCAACTCTTCGACCGTTTCATCCAGAACCGTAATAAACGAATCGTCTTCCACATCCATCCTCTTAATATCTCCTGTAATCGTTCTTATCATCTTCTCCCTCTTGTTCTGCTTTAATTCCTTCTCGAATTCCTCCAACTCCGGTATGTCAGCCATTAACTCATTTTTCACATCATCGAAACTTTTATTTTTAACCATCGCATATTCTACTTCATTTTCGTCTGTTTCATCTTTCGATTCAAGCGTATCGATTTTCGCATATCTTAAATCGATACAAGTTTTATCAGTTTCGGTATCATTTTGCGTGGAATCGTCGTTTTTCTCGATTATTTTCGAGTATCGAAACTCGATATCGTTCGTCAAATCCGCATCATCGATCATAGGTATTTCCTCTTCCAAACTCAACTGTTTTTCGATACCTTCACAGTTCGGTTTTGTACCTGTACTATTATTACCCGTGGTATTTATACTCGTATCGGCAAACGGTTTAGTTGTACCGTCGACAGGAGACGGGAATATGAAATACTGTGGAGACGGTAGATTCTTGTGTGCGAACGATGTTTTGATTCTTGTTCTAGGACTCTGCGTGTTAGGAGACTTAGGTTTGAAACCTATGTTGTTTTTGTAATAGACATTTTCGTATGGGCTTCCTATGGGGGATTGGTTTTGCAGCTTTCTTATCATTAAGGGACTAGATAGATCGTTTCGTGTCATCTCATCGAACACTGGGATACCTAATTCGTCCATTCTCCCCACATTTTGGTAATTATTATCAGTTATAGATACTTCAGGGGTGATACATTCTGGTTTAGGAGATTGTGATGTGTCGAAGTTTTCGTAGCTCGATAGGTTTCTCTGTATGGGCAACGATTGGCTAACTGGAGAACTTCTACTGTGACTAGTTTCGAACCTGTGGATGATAAAATTTGCTATCAATGTCATAATTAGATAAAAGTTTAATGTTTAATTAACAGATAAAAATAATGTTTCCACAATTAAATAATTGAAGACATCCATGTATGGATATAGGATCGGGAATTGTGGGATATCGCGAGGTTCGGGCGAACCTCCACTTTATTGGTATAGTCAAACCGACCGGCTAAGAGCTAAAAGCCATAAAAGTTTACTAATTCGATAAAATATTCCAAAAGATCACAAGTCACACAAAAAGCTAATGTAAGGGTTTGCGGTAAGGTTCAATGTCAAATGATGTCAATAATAATTGCAGAAGAGTCATAAATAAATTGACAACAGGGTTGCAACAAACGGATATCCGAACAGGCAACCAGCACAACTGACAAAATAACCACACGTTCGAAAAATATTACGTATAGTTTATTTTTATTTTTTATTCATTATAGGCTTGACCACATTCACACCTGATAGAACGTGATGATGAGGCCTAAGATGGGACGCGTTCACCGAAGATTTACCGCGTTTGCCTATTTACACTAATAATACCTTTAAGATGTGTAAACTAACCCAAATTCGCAATAAAGAGAATTGAATTACTCTTGTTTTAAAGATACCCGGATTGTAATTGGTAGGATATAGATCGCGGAAGAGTTCATATATGAATAGGTAAGTACCTGGTCGGATTTATTTAAATTTTCAGCGTAAACAAATAGTAAAATTACTATTTAGTCTGATGTTTCGATATAAATGTGACAGATTATTTACCTTATGTACAGCTATGATAGTGGCTATTTAAAATATACATTTATTTGACTTTTATTTACCTATGCATGGGTAAAGAATCCATTGTTTGCGGGATATAGAAAAGATCTTTAGCTTTATAACAAGTATCCCCTTAGGTTAAATTTCACTCCCACGTATTAGGACTTATGACTGTTAAAACACTATTGTGAAAAAGTTTTATTGCTATTAACCCTTAGCCGGCCGGTTTGACTATATAGTACTAACTTGTAGTAACCATCGCTGGTCTGTACGAAGTTGGGGTTGGTGAGCGTGACGCTGCGCGGCAACGACCCGTTGGTGATGATCTTGTTGTGAGGCCGCTTCTCCGTGGGGGTGATGGGCACACCTGCGGGACAAACACACCGCCTCACTAAAGCGCTATACTAAGGCCATTACGAACGTGCGAACGGGGTCATTTTTACGATCCTATGGGTGTAAGAATGCCGCAGAAGTCGTTCCCGTTCGGACGCAGGTAGTAGACGCAGGTAAAAAGTATGGGCGCTTTTTATAACCTGTTATCGACTATCGACAAATCCTATTTTTTTACACACATTGATGTACCAGCCATTTCTCCGCGATTAATAATCAATTCTGGTGACAGAAGGGTTGGCTCATTTTTTGCGCAACGGATCAGCCAGGCTCTCTAACGCAGATATGCAGCCAGTATTGTTGGTACCATTTCATGCGGGCATGATTCGTATAGTAATGAGATAAGGCTAACTTTAAGTTTTATGTATTGTAATACCTGAAGCGATCTGCCTCTCGTACTCGGCGCACATGGTCAGTATCTCCTCCAGGCGCGCTGTCTCCGCGTCCTTCTGCTCCTCCTCCTTTACTCTGTCCTGGTGCGCCTGAAACAGTAGGTCTTATCAAGACAGTAAAGTGTAGTAACCAAAGGGGTATGGGTTTAAAAAAAACTGCCATACCCCTTCCAGTTTAGCCCGCTTCCACGTTTACGGGACGCGGGGCGTCACGCGTCGCGTGTGGCGTGGCGTCGTACGTTTCTTTTGTTTACGGTGAGGCGGCGCGTGAAGCGGCACTGACAATCGCACGCGTAATCACAAACATATGACAATATACGATGTTGTTCATAGAGATGCGAGGCGGCAAGAGTGGCGACGCATCTGCGTTATGGGATTTCCAAATAAAAACTGACAGACGGTTCCGCTGCGGGCATCGCTTCATCGAGAATTGCCGCCGCGTGCGCCGCCGGCGCCACGATGAACGCCGCGATGAACGCCGCGATGAACGCCGCGATGAACGCCGCGTGGGACGCGTCGATGCCGTCCGCGGGCTCGGCCGCAAAAAACGCTCCATCTCAAACAAACGCGCATAAAATTGCTTCTCCGTAAACGCACTCAAACAACGCCATTTATGTTTAAATTCAGTGCGGGCCGCGCCGCCCGTCGCAACGCGCGACGTCCCGCGTCTCCGTAAACGAGGCCTTAGACTGCATCATCACTTACCACCAGGTGAGATTGCAGTTTAGGGCTAACTTGTATCAGAATAAAAAAAAATTGTACGCATTTTTCGAGTATAAGAACAGTTGGCCCTTTATCATAGAACAATGTAGGAAGACAGCTAATCCGACTCGCATGTTTTATTGTAATTATCAAATAGTGCAGATAATTTTTATCACATTCTTATTTATACAGCATGTGACATAAAACAACAGTATAATTTATACAGCATGTGACATAAAACAACAGTATAATTTATACAGTATGTGACATAAAACAACAGTATAATTTATACAGCATGTGACATAAAACAACAGTATAATTTATACAGTATGTGACATAAAACAACAGTATAATTTAATCTGTGATGGTTAATAAAATTTAAACAATCATCATCATCATCCTGAGGAACCTATTGCCGGTTTAGCACGGGTAGCTCCTTTCAGAACAAGAAGGGACTGTAGTCTACCACGCTGACCTACTGCGGATTGATCGCGATGTTTTCCTTCAAGTTAAAGCAAGTGCTATTTAATTGCTTGCTTGGTATAGTTATCTTACTTTGAAAATTATTATTTCATGAATATAATTTATTTATTTATAATAAATATTAGCTTACCTACCTACCTATCTACCAATAATGATTCTAGGTCAACGGGAAGTACCCTATAGGTTTTCTTGACAGACACGATAAACGGACAGACAATAAAGTTCCTTTTTTCTTTTAAGGTACGGAACCCTAAAAATACTAGATAGAAACTCTGTGATTACTTATTTATCAACTCTATTTTAGAGACTTTAAAGGACAAAATTCCATAAAGTTTTCTATAACGATGTAGAACTTACCAAACCAACAAACAAGTCATCAATTTTGTGTATTATACTATTATACATCTGGTTTCTAATGCACAGTTCACTGAACTGATTACTTTTGAAATCATTGCCAACCATAAAAATGTTTTGCACTGGTGCAGAAATATAGTTTGAATGTTTGTCTCTAGCAACACAGGCGTCGGCCATCTTGGATATATCGCATCGTAAGTTTTCGTAAGTGTGCAGAATCTGATTTTCGATGTTAATTATTTTGGCATCGATGCTACTTTCATGGTCTCTAGTCAATTTAATGTAATGATTCGTCAGTATAGTATTTATCGTTTTGTATATTTTGATGTCGCTTCGAAGTTTTTGTACAATTTCGAGTTTTTCGTTGACAGAGTTCGCTATTTCGAATATTTGTTCGTAGTTTTCTTTTCGACTGCTGGATTTGTTTTCGAAAGAACATTTTAACGCTTTCAAAGCTTGAGTGTTCTTCTTGATGTTTGTAACAAAGAGTTTGAGTAGATGTTTGAGTGATACACTTTTGTTTGAGTTCGTTTGTGTTGATTTTACAGTCATTTTTACACTAAACACTTTTTGCACTAAACACTACTTTTTACATTAGTATGATTTTAAATTCGTCTGCTTCTTCGTTGTCATCTATAGGAAGTAGAAGAGAGTGAGTTTTTTGTAACTTTTTCAAAATATCAAAACAATAGAACTAAAGGTATTTTAGATCAAATGTTGTATTGTCCGTACAAAATGTTAACCCTATGGGTCAAGTGTGATGCCAAAAGTACGATTCGCCTTTAAAATAAGAACTAAAATCGTACTTTTGACGTGACAATTGACACGTAAAGTTAAGATGGCGCGTGAGAAGTCATTTTGTAGCATAATACCTCTAGTTTTGTCACAAAGAACCAACTAAGAACAAAGCCTTTTGAGAAACTGTTATTAATTTCGAATTAATTCTTCTCGTTTCTAATAATAATTACATTAATTGAATTGATATCTAATTAAAAAAATACTACAAATTTCATGATTAATAAATAATTTTAGCACTAAGTAAATAAAAGTTCATTTATATTTGTTCATTTATTTGTTCTCAAATAATTTAAATGAAAAAAAAAACACTAAGTACGTCAAATTATAATTTTTCTAATATGCACTTTTGGTAATTGTCAAAATTTAACCTAAATTAATACCTAGTCAAATTTTATTTTATCTTAATTGCGATAACACTTCACAATATTTTTACATAACTCTTTGTTTTATTAAACACTTTTTATATTATGTAGGTTAGGGTTAGAGCAGTGCACTTTTTCATAACATCGTATAACACTTATAAACTTAATTATTTCATACAAGCTGTATAGGAAGTACTTTGACACTTCTTATTTCCAAAGTTCAGTGTAACGCTGTCAGTAGGACCACTAATATATTACTTTGTACAGTTTATCTACAGGTGTTCAGTGTCCATAGCTGGGACAACACAAAACAACTGCATTGCCGAGTGTCGTGCTATCTACGTAGTACGCACGCAACACACTTGTTATCATAAGATAGCACTTATTGTTCCTTGCCGTCTCTCACACAGTTATCAGCACATATTATAAATCTTAATTAAATGTTAGATCGGGTATCTTCGGCAAACATCGGAATAGATTTAATACGAAGTCAAAACTTCTTTATTACTGTATGTGATTTGAAACTCTATGAACAAAACAAGTGACATTCAAAAACCGACTTCCAAAGCCACTACAAATTGTTTAGTTAGGTACCTACCAGCGGCGAAGAGTCAATATAACACGATTCCTATCGGCTTCCCTTTAAGAATTGGCATAATATAGCGTAAGTAGGTACTATTCACATAAATTCCGTAATACGTTCGTAAATACAAAGGTTCGATCGTCACAAATGCTAATTTTTCTTTTGTTATTAAGTACTAATTTAAGTTAAAAACATAACAGCTAATGTAAGTAACATACACCTACGTCCTACACCTTACAAGCCGTAAAATATCGGATTCCCTAGTTAGATTTTTGCTTAGTATTTATCTCTTTCATTTCCCTAGCGAAAGCGAAATGAGCGAACTAGGTCTGTCTCGCTCTACGGTCGACTAATAAAGAGCACACCAATTTAATCTGGCCCAGTAGCGAATACGAAATTGGAACTCTGACAGGTCAGACAAATTTGACGTAAATAACTCGGTTGGATCCGAGTTACCCTATAATACCTCCAAATTAAAAATTATATTAATAGTATTGTTTTAACAGGTACATGCTACTATTTTGAGTATTTTGTATTTTGAAGGGTTATTTGATATTGATACATATTTTGTTTTTGTGAAGCGGCCATGCTTGTTTGTTTTTAAAGTTGTTAGTGGTGTTTTATTTTTATATAATAAATTGGGGATGTGATTAATAACTTATAAGTGTAAGTTCACGGTAATTTTGATTCAGTTTGGTAAGCCAAAATCAGATATGGCCTTAATTCACATAGATTGTTGTTTAACAGATTTCTTGTTACGTAACGATAGTAATTTTTCTAAATTAAGTTTTGAAAACAAAAATCGAACAGCTGATATTCTTGTAGGTAAGTACGTTTCCGGCTTCCCTTTATCAGATTTTCACCCTTCGCCACTGGTACCTACAGTTTTATTATATGTAGATTCAATGAGATATCACTCGACGGGGCACGCAGACAGACGGACCGTATGAAACTATTCTTACTATTACAACTGAGTTTTGCAGCTCACGCTGTTGGAAACATTCGACTGTTAACTGACGTGGAAACTGTAAAAATGGTATAATTAACTTATTTTCATAGTTTCATGTGTTATGGAATCTTGATATGGGGTAAAGCGGCAGATATTGGAAAAAAATTGTTTTACAAAAAAGGGCAATACGCGCAATTTATAATATAAAACCACACGATTCCCTTCGAGAGAAATGTAAGGAAATAGGTATCCTTACAGTAGCCACTAGCGGCCTCTCAATTATTTACTACAACATGTACATTTTGTTAGACAAAATAGTCTACGAACGTAGAAACCATAATATGGTACCCCACTTGGTATAGTATAATCTTACTTTGAAAGTTGAAAATACTAATTAATTGTTCATGAACACATTTTAATTTTTTTTTTCGTGATGTACCCGCAAATTCACGGTTTTCGGATAATTTACTTTACTATAAGATCTACCTACATGCCAAATTTTATTATTCTCGGTGTCAGGTTTTCTTGATAGACACGGACAGACGGACGGACGGACAGACAGACAGACAACCAAGTGATACTATAAGGGTTCCCTTTTTTCCTTTTGAGGTACGTACGGAACCCTAAAAAACAGGTCTTGTCATTGTCATACATAAACTAGCATTGTCGAGCCAGTGATGTAAAAAAATGTTCAAGTTACCTTCTTCCTCATAGTTTCCGCTTCCACGCTTCGCTCGTAGCAGTTGGCGTACACGGGGGAGTACTGCGGGTTGTGCTCGTACGAGGGCGACGACAGACACACGACCTTGCCCACCCCGCACAGCCGCCCGTACTCGCCTGGAACATGGCACGATCCGGTGTTTGACAACTAGTCAAATCAGTAACTTTTTATCAAACGTCAAAACACGCGTTTAGTATTCGAACTTCTATGAAATACTGGTATATGACGTCACAATTATTTGTCGTGCTTACTTAGTTTAATTGATATTTTAAAATGGTTATTACACGTGAAACTAACAAAGGGCGTAGATTTACGTATTCTGGAAGACCCTCTATTTAATAATTATCGAAAAATTTATTTATACTGATCTAATGAGACCAACCAAACCAAACCAAACATGGTTTTTCAACTGGTGTTTGGTCCGTTGAACTGATTTTGTCAAAATTTGGTACAGAGAGAGATTGCATCCCGGGGATGGACATAGGTTGCTTTTTGTTCCTGTTTGTCCCGGAAAATCAAAGCAAAATTTTAAAAATCTAAGTCCACCTTTGATGAAGTCATCATTAACAGGCGGGTACTTGGCACAGAGGTAACTCGCATCTCAGAAATGGGCATAGGATATTTTTAACCATGGAAAAACAGGGATTTATAAAAACCTGAATTTACGTGGACAAAATCATCATACAGTCTAGCTGTAAATATTTACCTATATCCAGATTCAAATTCTTGCTATCATTCTTGCAATCCAAATGATTCTTGTCCTTTCGGTCCGTGTTAATTTTCCCGTATATGTGTTGGTCGGGCCGGCCCTGCTGGTCGTTGTTCACCTTCTTGGGCAGCTTCGTGTCGTTTCGTGTCGTGTCGTCGAAGTTTCTGACGATGTCATCTATTCTGGTCTTGTTGTTTTGTCTCGGAGCCACATTTGTGTACGAACAGTTTTTGGTATCTAAATTATTTTCGCTGAGTACAATCATCTTTTGGTCTTGTCTTTTGTTCATGTAGTTGGGGATATGGCGGCTGCCCAGCACGTCTTTAGCTGGAGTGTTGACAGTCAGTGAGTTCGAGCTGAACACTTTTGGGGAAATCTCTATTTCGTTGGTCGTGTAGAACTGGCTCCGGCCGACGTTTTTGTGTTGTTTGGCGTAGTACTCGAATTTGGAGACTTTAGCCATGATGCTGCCTATCTTCGGCCTGGACTCCTGGTCGGAGTTGGAGTCGGAGGCGTCCAGGTCTCTGTGCGGCTTCTTGGGCGCCAGGGGGGGCTTCTTCCTGGACATTTCCTTGAGGGTCATGTCCAGCTCGTGGTCGAGGAACGAGAGCGAGGTGTCGCGGTACAGGTGCTGGAGACTGTGCTGGTAACATTGGCTGCTTGGGTCTGTGTTGTGGTTAACATAGCCTAAAAAAAATATTTGAACATTCATACTTAATATTGTAAATAAATGCGAAAGTTTGTCTGTCTGCGAGCTTTTAGCAGCTTTAGGTTTAGTAAAACCTAATCCTTAAAGTCGCGGGCATCATCTAGCAGGCTACATTTTATTTTTAAAAAAATTAAAGATCCCTACGAAAATTTCGACTATTTATTTCTAATACTGTTTTGTTTATACATTGTTAGCCGTATTTACCTGTGGGCACACACTGCTCGTTCGGTTGGAACTGGATAGGCGCCATGGACACGTGCCCCGAGGGTAGCACGGACTTCATCAGCTTGGCTTCCTCGGGGTGGTTGAAGCGGAGGTAGTTGGAGCGTATTTACCTGTGGGCACACACTGCTCGTTCGGTTGGAACTGGATAGGCGCCATGGACACGTGCCCCGAGGGTAGCACGGACTTCATCAGCTTGGCTTCCTCGGGGTGGTTGAAGCGGAGGTAGTTGGAGCGTATTTACCTGTGGGCACACACTGCTCGTTCGGTTGGAACTGGATAGGCGCCATGGACACGTGCCCCGAGGGTAGCACGGACTTCATCAGCTTGGCTTCCTCGGGGTGGTTGAAGCGGAGGTAGTTGGAGCGTATTTACCTGTGGGCACACACTGCTCGTTCGGTTGGAACTGGATAGGCGCCATGGACACGTGCCCCGAGGGTAGCACGGACTTCATCAGCTTGGCTTCCTCGGGGTGGTTGAAGCGGAGGTAGTTGGAGCGTATTTACCTGTGGGCACACACTGCTCGTTCGGTTGGAACTGGATAGGCGCCATGGACACGTGCCCCGAGGGTAGCACGGACTTCATCAGCTTGGCTTCCTCGGGGTGGTTGAAGCGGAGGTAGTTGGAGCGGCCGATGGTCAGCATACTGCCTGGAACATGACTAACATCTATAAGTAGCTCGTTCAATGAGACGTGGTTGCACGAGATTGTGGCGGTTGCCACAGATGAAACTAGAGGGCGCTGTTTAACCGATAACATTTCACGACGTAGTCCCCGAACAAATGTACCGAAGACAGTACTCGCACTAACGGAGTTTTCTGCAATCTGGACTATATATATAGAAGTTTCAAGACACAACCGTCGGCCCAGCTGGCGCTACCGAGTATAACTGCCTTTGGCACGGTCGAGCCTGCACAGTGCACACCGCTCCCGTACATCTCTCTGTGATCTATAATGTAGATAGGGTAGAGACCGGGACCGATCATCGCATGGTAGGAGGCACATTAAGCTAGAAAGGGCTAGACTGATGAAGTCTACGCTCCGACCTTCTCGTGCTCATATCCAAAACCCCGAAAGCTTTGAAAGAAAGCCCCCCCCATCATCGCTACCAGAGCCTAGTGTCGTCTCCCGTGCAAGGACTTGCCCGTGATGAGGTGTTTTAGTCACCGCAGGGCTAGCTGCTGACGGGACCCCTATATAGTCTTCATACCTTGGGAGAGCCTGGTGGGCTTGTCGACGGGCAGCCCGTCCAGCAACGTGGTCCCACTGGTGGGGTACAGCGTGACCACGCCGTGCGAGTTCTCCACCCGGCAGTGCACGTTGGCCACGCCGGTGCCCACCACGTAGATGTCGCAGGTGGGGTCCGAGCCGATCGTGACGCGGCCTGAGGGAGACAACACAGGAAAGTTAAAATGGTATAAGTGGAAAATATTGCGGTGATAGGTGGGTGCTTGATATAGAGAAAGGGTCTAGACCTCGTGGCACACGGGCGCGGGGATCTGCGGCTTCGTGTGCGGCGGCGCAAGACCGTGGCGTGTGGAAGTCTACAACAGACGTATGTCCAGCAGTGGACGAGTATCGGTTGAGGAGTACCTTGTTTGATGGGGTGCAGCGTGACGGCGGTGCTGAGGCGGCCGGTGCCCAGGCTCACCAGGTGGGGGGTGTTCGTGGCCACCCTGCAAATTATGGAAACAACTTTGTTACTGAATTTCATAAAAAAACCTTGATCAAAGTCATTTAGCCTCTGCTTGGTAAATTTGGTACAGGGATAGCTTGCATCCCAGGGATGGACATAGTCACATAGGTTACTTCTGGTCCCGAAAAATTAAACAGGTCCTATGAAATGTTTAGCAAACCTAATTGTAAGTGGACGAAGTCGCTGCCATCATCTATTTGATACACAAGAAGCTTGCATCCCGGGAATACACATAAGCTACATATCTTGCCGAAAAATTATTAAATAAAACTCCTGGGATTTTAACGAAAACCAAAAAATCCACGCGGTCATCACCATGATAACCACACCATCATCATGATAAACCCATCGCCGGCTCACTACAGATCACGGGTCTCCTCTCATAGTGAGAAGGGTTTTGGCTACCACGCTGGGCGTGTAGTGCGGATTAGTAGACTTCACACACCTTTGAGAACCTAATGGAGAACTCTCAGACATGCAAGCATCATTTACATAGTACCTATTATGAAATTAAACTGTGTTTGAGCTGTTATTAGAAAAATGCGTTGCCCTCGGCTCCGGCCCCCAGGTGCAGGTCTGCAGGTGTGCGAAGGCCCTTAGACGCAGACTCAGGTGTATAGTCACGGATGCGGAGCCACAGGAAACGCGCGTCTATTTCAGGCATTGTGGGCGCTTTTGTGTGCCGCCCTGTATTTGCATCGCACTAACATAACAGTACTGACTGACCACCACAAACGGCGCCGAGTTCACTCGCACTGACTACACAGAGACTGCGTTACACAGTTTATTACTATTTATTCCACTCCGACATTTCCGAGTTCCTTTAGCCTAGTTCTATCTACCACCTACCAGTGATGTGACGAATATTCCACTCCGACATTTCCGAGTTCCTTTAGCCTAGTTCTATCTACCACCTACCAGTGATGTGACGAATATTCCACTCCGACATTTCCGAGTTCCTTTAGCCTAGTTCTATCTACCACCTACCAGTGATGTGACGAATATTCCACTCCGACATTTCCGAGTTCCTTTAGCCTAGTTCTATCTACCACCTACCAGTGATGTGACGAATATTCCACTCCGACATTTCCGAGTTCCTTTAGCCTAGTTCTATCTACCACCTACCAGTGATGTGACGAATATTCCACTCCGACATTTCCGAGTTCCTTTAGCCTAGTTCTATCTACCACCTACCAGTGATGTGACGAATATTCGCATTCGCATTCCGTCAAATTACTACGAATGTTTTGCGAGTATAATTTTTTTTGATGTACCTAATAGTTGGTTAATAAAACAAAATACATTAATTTCTTTGTTTTTTAATGTAATAAAAAGTAACTTAACCTCGTAATCACATTATCAGTCTTCTGTATATCATTTGGTGACGGGACT
This sequence comes from Maniola hyperantus, assembly GCF_902806685.2. Lineage (NCBI taxonomy): Eukaryota > Metazoa > Arthropoda > Insecta > Lepidoptera > Nymphalidae > Maniola > Maniola hyperantus. The sequence continues at coordinate 20,364 of NC_048560.1, read as the reverse complement.
GCCGCCAAGGTCACCGAGCCATAGACAAATGGCGCCAAAACAAAAATTGAATATTCGCATTCGCGAATGTTGGCAGCAGATATTCGCATTCGCATCCGCGAATGTCCAAAATATGAGATTCGTTACATCACTAAATAATAATAATAATAATAGCAGGAGCTGCTGAATGTCACCACTGACTTTAGCAATTCCATCAGGATGGAGTTTGGGCTGGACAAGTGTGCGGTCATGCATGTGGAAAGGGGACAGGTAACTCATTCGGCTGAGATGAGTCTCGAGCCATCTACCATCAGAACCCTCTCTGAAGCTGAGTCATACCGGTATCTGGGCATGTCACAGTCGCTAGGGGTAAAAGAGACGGACGTGAAACAGTCTGTTTGCGAGGCCTTTTTTGGCCGTCTGACAAAAATCTGTAAAAGTTATTTGTCAGGCGCCAATAAAATCCGAGCTTATAACGGCTGGGTCATGCCCGTTCTCATGTACACCTTTGGCGTGCTCAGATGGACTCAGACCGAACTTGACGCCCTGGACAGAAAAGTCCGCACAACTATGACTCTTTATCGCATGCACCACCCAAAATCGTCTGTGATGAGGTTGTATATCCCCCGGAAGTGTGGTGGTCGAGGCGTATTGAGCGTCAAGACCATGCATAACCGGGAGATAGCCAACCTCAGAACCTACTTTGAGACGATGAGGGGGTCCCCCATGCATAGAGAGGTCATAGAATGTGATAAAGGACTCACCCCACTATCCTTAGCCCAAACCGAGTGGCAGAAACCGGTGGTACTTAGCACCTCTGACCGGGAGGCCGTATGGAGGGAGAAGGAGCTGCACGGACGCTTTTTTAAAGCTCTTAATGAGCCACACGTAGATAAAAAAGCGTCCGTGCAGTGGCTGCGCTTTGGTGACCTCTTCGGGGAAACCGAGGGTTTTGTCTGTGCGATACAAGATCAGGTGGTCAAGACGCGGAACTACCGAAAGTACATTCTGAAGGATGGCACTCATGACATCTGTCGAGCTTGTCGCCATCCCGGCGAGTCACTCAGACATGTGCTTTCGGGATGCTCAGCGCTTGCCAACACTGAGTATCTGCACAGACACAACCAAGCAGCCAAAATCCTTCACCAAGAGCTTGCTCTGAAGTACGGTCTCCTGGATGAGAGGCTGCCGTATTACAAGTACACACCGGTGCCGGTACTCGAGCGCGACGGAGTCCGGCTCTATTGGGACCGGTCCATCATCACGGACAGGACTATTCTAGCGAATAAGCCTGACATCGTGGTGGTGGACCGGGCACAGTCGAGGGTGTTTTTGGTGGACATCACCATTCCGTATGACGAGAACCTCATGAGAGCTGAGACGGAGAAAAAGCGCAAGTATCTCGATCTGGCTCACGAGGTTTCCGACATGTGGCATGTGGAGTCCACTGAAATCATCCCAATCGTCATATCTGCGAATGGGTTGATCCCAGTCAGCCTCGCTCAACATCTGAGGCGACTGGGTTTCCGTTGTGACGTTGTAAATTTTGAACTACTAATTAGCGTTTCGCTTTTAATTAAAATCTATTTTGTTCAAAGTATGTTGGTGCCACCTAGCATCAAGGTGCAGAACTACGCGTGGGTCGATGTTCAGAGTTCATTCGAGCCACAATAGATGGCGTTTGCTTCGTTGTCAATTGTCGTAAAAATAAAACAAAATAATTAAATAAAACCATAATATCATTTGTTTATTGTTAAGTCATTAACAAAACGGTTCTTATAATATATCCTTAGGTTCCGCAAATATTCAAAAATGAATTGGCTTTATGATCAAACTAAATGAGAGCGGCCACACTCGGGTTGCGTCAGGCAACACCGATTGGTGAGATTTAGAATTTTTCTGGAGTCAACATGTGAAGACGAATTTTTTTCGTTCCAGGAAAATCTCATTCTTTTTCGCCCATGGCTTCGCCTGGGAAAATACAATAGTATAAATTTAGTCATCCTAACGTATTTCAATGTTTCATCAATTATGTTCCAGTTATTTTACCTTCCCAAATAAATGAGGATAATGGGTTGTGGGTGGACTTCTGAAAACCATTGGTGGCCAGGAGTTCAATAGGGTTTCCGTTTTCCGTTTGCGTTTCCGTTTTTGGTTTTCCGTATTTATTTCTTTTGCACATTCACGTTGGCAACTTAATTTCTATGGATAAGACTTGGTGAAAATCTTTGTAATGAAACATTTCGGTTGTGAAGAATCAAATAAATTGAGTTTTGGATCTTGGCCGATGCCGTCCAGCTACCTTGCAGTCTTCGCACCTACAAGTAAGCAAATGTTTGTATCCTGGAACAGTTTAGTGAACCTTCTTAGTGTATGTGTACAGTAAGAACCCTGTCTTTACTACTGAGCTTTTATTTTGAAACAATTTTATGAATTTTACTGTGTCATTGTCTATTCCATGCCAATGGCATCTTAAATTTAAAACATAGATTTTATGTACTATCTACCTAAGGCATTCTAATGTATCTAAATTAAGTCTTGGCATTAAGCTAGAATAACTAAGCATTATTAGCCATCACTATGTATTAAGCGACCCCGGTAAAAGTTACATTAAAAACAATTTTGCCTAACATCTAGCAAATTTCATTTATAACACCTCATATACATTACAAGGGAGTCGACGGCTAGCTTCTATTCTTTACTAGGTAGATAGATCAAGCAAGTAAAGTAAATTAAAATTATTTTTTTTTCCTCTAATCTTTGTAAGGTGGTAGATTATTCCGTATCCGGGTATATTTCTATTCCGCCCAATTTATCACCCTTACAAATGGCGCCCGAACGTTTTTTTTATATAGTTATTTCAGTATATTTTGAGAAATTTTGTGAATTTTATGAAATGTACTCCGCTGATTGTACAATTTTCTAAGTAGTGACACATTGCAAAGAGCACTAAGCTGTTTTTTATGGTTAACTAACTAAATAATAACTAATAGTTAGAAATTTTGTTTGATAGTTTAAGTAATTTTCTGAGTATAGTCCAACATTGGTTTTTTTTTCTTATTTAATTAACACATTATAAATGGTGCTTATGCCGTTCAATTATGTTATTTGACTTACCTTGGAGGTGTATAAGTGAATGTTTGCCTTCAGTTTAGTAATAAACATTGCTTAACTGAGTTGTTGTTGGGTATTGCTTTCAATAGTAAGTACATCTTATGTTTGAAAATTCCGGTAACTTAGTATAATTAAAGTTTTGAAACGCTATGTGCTGTTAACTAGTTACACACATACATTTATAAATACTAAGAGTTACAACTTGTGAAACTAAATATATAAACTATATTCAGAGATTACATTAAGTTCAAGTATGAAGTTATGAACAATTTTTTTTCAGTGACTTGATACTTCATTATTTTGTTGAAATTTTGTTTAGAGCTGTGTTAAGGTTATGATAAAAGCTACTTCACACACAAAACATGTTAAGTTTAATTGAATGCTGGTAGTTTAAAGTGACATTTAGAAACAGATTTTGTTGTATTTTAGGTTATGTGTTAAAAGTGTAAAGTAACAGCCATCAAACCATTGCACAATCTCTTTGTTTTTTTTGAAAGATAATATGCTAGTCAGAGTTCATTGCAACTTTGTTGCCTGTTTACTTTTGTAATTGTAAAGGTTGTAACACACTGTGTACTCATAAAGGTGATACTGCACCTTACAATCATTTATTCAATTTTGGGAAGTTTTATTTTGTTATATTTTGTTTACTATAGTAATAATATGTGCTTGTATTATTAACAATATTTTGGAATAGGAACATAATTGATAAAATAGTTAGGATAGACTTAAGAATATTGTTTTTGTGGTGTATTTTGCTTGTGTATATTTAATAAGTTTAAATAACTTCTTTTGTGTTTGTGTTTAACCAATTTGTATAAGGCTAAACATAGACAGTTACACAAGCTCGATATTTTGTTAAATGTGTTTTGACTTAACACAATGGAACAGACTTTTGCCCAGTTTCATTCACTTTTGAAGGACGAATTGTGTTATGAGGTATCCATTCGTTCCGAAACTCCAGCACCTACAGTGCTAGGTTTAAAGAAACAGTTAAAACAATTAATTCAGGAAATTCCTTCTGAATCAATTTTAGAGACAGATTTCTCTTCTGAAAGTGAGTTAGGGGTTATTACTAAAAAACTTCAAGACTTAGAAGATTTATTAAAAAAGTGTTCTGACACTAAAGATAGACATGCCCTCTGTAGGTCTAAAGCTTTAGCTTCACATTTGTACTTTAGAATTTTGAGAATACAGTGTTCCGAACTCAGCTTAATAAGTAGGAAGAGTGAATTACATACAAAGTTGCAGAGTTTGATTTCCAGATTAGATGCTGACAATGAGTCGTCTCACGACGAATCACTGGATTCCGAGAGTACCGCCGTTGACTGCACTGGTGATAAAAATGTTGCCAAGTGGAAGTTACATTTCAACGGACAGGGTGATCCGCGCAGTTTCATCGAACGCGTTGAGGAATATAAAAGATCTTATGGCGTTTCAGATGGAAAATTATTTGTTTCTGCATTTCATCTTTTTACAGGCCGAGCATTGTTATGGTACAGAGGCAACAAATGTCAAGTTTCGTCTTGGTCAGAATTGAAAACTTTATTTTTAGAGGAATTTGATGCAGTAGATTATGACTACAGGTTGCTAGGTGAAATTCGAGCAAGAACACAAGGCTCTGAAGAACCTGTGTCTATCTATTTCGCTGTAATGTTTGGCATGTTTTCAAGGTTGTCAACACCACTTTCCGAAGAACAAAAGTTACAAATTTTATTACATAATATTCGCCCTTTTTACTCAGAACAATTAGCTCTTGTTGACATTAAGTCTGTCGCAATGTTGAAGGAAAAGTGTCGCAAACTAGAGGCTGCGAGGCAGCGTCCCGCCTTATTTTCTGAGCCTACTAACAGTAAGGCAACTTTAAGTTCAGAGTTTGCTTACAAACAAGTGACAAAACAGATAAACACACTTTCAGTCACACCTGCACCTAAGGTTGATACAAGTAAAGGCACTGATTTTTCGAAAACAAATAAACAACTATGTTACAAGTGCGGCAAGGGTAACCATTCCTTTAAATTTTGCAGGACAGTTCCGAAATTTATTAGATGTTTTTCGTGTGGACGTCAGAACTTTACAGTAAAGACATGTCCAAGTTGTAGTAAAAAGGCGACTAGTAAACCCGCTCCGGACAAAAATTCAAAAAACTAATTAGTAAGAACTGTGCAGAGACACAAGTAAAGAACTTGGTCATTAACAACAAAACATCCCTTTTACCTGACACAGTTCTGTATTCAGTGGATAAACGAGACTTTAGGCCACATTTAAAGGTTTTTGTTGACGGTTTTGAAATTACAGGTTTACTAGATTCCGGTGCTTGCGCGTCAATTTTGGGTAACCAGGCGCACAAGGTTTTTTTGAGATTCGGTTATAAATTGCATAGCAGTATTGATACCACATTTTCAGTGGCAAATGGAGACAAACTTGATTGCATGGGTTATATGTTTATTCCGATTACTTATAATTCCGTAACTCACATAATAAAATTTTTTGTAGTACCCTCTATAATAGCGGATGTTATTTTTGGCTGTGACTTTTGGAAAACATTTCAGTTAGCCCCTGGCATTTTTGATAATTTAGAACTAATTAAGGCACCTTCTCAATTTTACAATATTTGTGCGATTGATAATGAACAAATTCATACCATCACTTCTTTTGAAAACTTATCATCTCAACAGAAAGAATTAGCCCAGTCTGTAGTAAATAAATTTTTAGATATTTCTTCAACGAAAATTGGATTGGGTAGAACAAAATTAATTGAACATGTTATTGACACCGGTGATGCCTTGCCAATAAAAATAAAACAATATCCACTTTCTCCCGAAAAGAAGGAAGCTTTATGTAAAGAGTTAGATAGGATGCTGGAAATGGACGTAGTTACTCCGAGTGAAAGCCCTTGGAATAACCCAGCAATTTTAGTGAAAAAGGCAAATGGAGACTGGAGATTTTGCCTAGATTGCAGGAAATTAAATTCAGTGACAAAGGGGGATTCATACTCAATACCGTACATTCCACAAATTCTAGATAGCTTGAAAGAGGCAAGGTTTTTATCATCGATTGATTTAAGTTCAAGTTTCTGGCAAATTCCGTTAGCTGACGACTCTCAGGAAAAAACCAGTTTTACAGTTCCTGGTAGAGGGTTATTCAAATTTAAAGTCATGCCGTTTGGCCTATGCGGTGCACCAGCACGACAGCAGAGGTTAATGGACCAGTTATTTAATCAAAATTTTTGTAGTGATATTGAAAATGGAATAGTATTTTGTTATATAGATGATATTGTTATTTGTTCTGCTGATTTTGAAACCCATTTAATTTTATTAAACAGAGTTCTGGATAAACTAAAAATGGCTCAACTATCCATAAATTTTGATAAATGTAATTTTTTTAGAAACTCTTTGAAATATTTAGGGTATATAGTGGATGAATTTGGTTTACGCACAGATCCTGGAAAAGTTGCCGCAGTTTTGAACTTTCCGACCCCAAAAACTGCACAGGAGGTAAAGATTTTCCTAGGCACTTGTTCTTGGTACAGGCGCTTTATTAGGAATTTTTCAACCATCGCTGCACCACTCAATAGACTAACGAGTAAAGGAAAGAACGCACCTAAATTTGAGTGGAGCGAACAGGCAGAGGTAGCATTTAATACATTGAAGAATGCGTTGGTAACCGCACCTGTTCTTGCGGTACCGAATTTTGAAAAACCATTCAAAATACATTGTGATGCTTCTGCATATGGTGTTGGCGGTATGCTGACGCAAGAAACCGATGGTTGCGATCATCCCATTGCGTATGTCAGTAGGAGCCTAAATAAAAACGAAAGGAATTACAGCGCGACGGAACGCGAGGCTCTAGCTGTGATTTTTGCAGTGGAGAAATTTCAGGCTTATTTTGGTTCCAAGCCAGTCACAATTATCACAGACCATGCATCCCTAAAGTGGTTCTTAAATTTAGAAAATCCCTCAGGACGACTCGCCAGATGGGTTGTAGATTATCACAGTATAATTTTGTTATCGAACATAGGAAGGGTTGTGATAATGTAGTTCCGGATACCTTGTCGAGACTCATACACGTAGATGTAGTTGGTGATCGTGATGATAACTCTAGTCAACAAGTTTTGGTAGATGACTGGTATGACAAAACATTTAATGGCTGTAAAATCAATCCAGCAAATTTTCCGAATTTTAGTATTTTGAACGATAAACTATATCGTTACAGTAAATGTAAATACCAGCTTCTCAGTGAGTTCGACTGGAAAGAGGTAGTCCACAAGAACGACATCCTTAGAATTATGCAACAAAACCATGCAGACGCAACTGCAGGTCATTTTGGTGTGTTCAAAACTCATCGCAGATTATCCCTCAGATATTTTTGGCGTGGTATGTATAAGGACGTGGTTGAGTACGTTAAGAATTGTGATACTTGCTCTGCGTATAAACACACGACATCAGCCACTCCAGGTCTGCTAGGGAAGCCTAAAGTCTGCGAGAGACCTTTTCAGGTCATTTCGGCTGATTTAGTCGGACCTTTGCCTAGGTCTAAATCAGGATTTACATTTCTTTTGTGGTGACGTGTTGTTTTTCGAAATATACAATGTTGTTTCCGTTACGGCGTGCCACAGGTGCCGCTGTTGTTAAAGCGCTAGAGAATTTTGTATTTTTGAACCATAGTGTTCCAGAGACTGTGATTGTGGACAATGGGTCCCAATTTACAGGATCTGAATTCCGTAATCTCATTAAGCGTTATAATATTCCGAAATTACACTACACACCACTGTACACTCCGCAAGTTAACCTTGTTGAGAGGTACAATAAGGTTGTTATGACTGCTGTAGCCGCTTTTGTGAAAGATAACCACAGGTCCTGGGACGAAAACCTGTACAAGGTCCAGTTCGCCATAAACAGTGCGGTTAATGAATCCACTGGATTCTCCCCGTTCTTCCTTGTCCACGCTAGAGAACCGGTCTTAAATGGTTCCTTCTATAAGGACACGGATAAGGAGTACGAGGCCGGAATTCCAAGGGAGGAATACGCAGGAAAGTTTGGAACTTTGGAGGACATATTTGGTCAGGTTAGGAGAAATTTGTTTCAGGCTCATGCAGAGTATGCAACGCATTACAACTTAAGGCGTAGGTCTGCAAGCTATTCTGTTGGGGACATAGTGTGGAAAAAGACCTATCCACAAAGCGACGCTACAAATTTTTTCGCAGCTAAGCTGGCACCTAAGTATGAAAAGTGCAGGGTTGTCAAGGTTTTGTCACCTTTGGTTTATGAACTAGTTAGAGTAGCTGACAACCACCCAATAGGCACTTGGCATATTAAGGATATTAAGAAGTAGATATTTGCCATTACTTAGTTTGGTCTAAACTGTTTGAATATTTAAGTTAGCAATATTCAATTAGAAATTTGAATGAGTGTAGTGATGTTCTGAGTTAACAGTTACATTACCATGGTTCAGTTGAGGAGGAATGTAGTGGATGTATGTAGGGATGAATATGTGATGATTGGAATGCTTGTGGTAGACCAACCGGTTGAGAAAGTAAAAATGCAAATATCGTACTTTGGGGATAACGAAAAGGGGGGGTTTTGTGTTTTGTTTTCGTTTTCCTTCTAGATAATGGATCATTTCTGTTATTTTTCCGATTCTGTTCCGAGATCTATTTTCTAGGAGAGTTATTTCGTTTTTTTTTCTCATATTCCGATTTTGATTCGGTTTTATTTTTCCGAATGGGATAGAGAACGGTTGCCATATCAGATGGACCCGTTCACAACCAGTTTTTCCGTATTTGTTGAGTAACAAATATTAAGATGGTAGTTTAAAAGAGTGAACCACCGTAGGCCTAGACGCATTCTATCAGTCAGCTGAAGAATGATGCCAAGATGTTTCCACTCAAGTGTCTTAGACACCATGAAGTTTTTTTGTATATATTCTTTTTAGAAGTTAGGGTTGTGTAGTTAAGTATAATGTATAAAACCTTACACTGTTTTCAGTATATTTATTTTGTTAGACAATTTTCCTTGTTAGTAGTAGATGTGCGTTCACGCGTAACTTCTGTGTTTTTTTTTGTTTGTTTCAGGCAAATTGTTAGTAGTTGTTGGATGACGCTGAGGGCAGCGTGGTTCAACCTGTTGAACCTTTTCGTAGGAGGGGAAGTATTGTGACGTTGTAAATTTTGAACTACTAATTAGCGTTTCGCTTTTAATTAAAATCTATTTTGTTCAAAGTATGTTGGTGCCACCTAGCATCAAGGTGCAGAACTACGCGTGGGTCGATGTTCAGAGTTCATTCGAGCCACAATAGATGGCGTTTGCTTCGTTGTCAATTGTCGTAAAAATAAAACAAAATAATTAAATAAAACCATAATATCATTTGTTTATTGTTAAGTCATTAACAAAACGGTTCTTATAATATATCCTTAGGTTCCGCAAATATTCAAAAATGAATTGGCTTTATGATCAAACTAAATGAGAGCGGCCACACTCGGGTTGCGTCAGGCAACACCGATTGGTGAGATTTAGAATTTTTCTGGAGTCAACATGTGAAGACGAATTTTTTTCGTTCCAGGAAAATCTCATTCTTTTTCGCCCATGGCTTCGCCTGGGAAAATACAATAGTATAAATTTAGTCATCCTAACGTATTTCAATGTTTCATCAATTATGTTCCAGTTATTTTACCTTCCCAAATAAATGAGGATAATGGGTTGTGGGTGGACTTCTGAAAACCATTGGTGGCCAGGAGTTCAATAGGGTTTCCGTTTTCCGTTTGCGTTTCCGTTTTTAGTTTTCGGTTTTCCGTATTTATTTCTTTTGCACATTCACGTTGGCAACTTAATTTCTATGGATAAGACTTGGTGAAAATCTTTGTAATGAAACATTTCGGTTGTGAAGAATCAAATAAATTGAGTTTTGGATCTTGGCCGATGCCGTCCAGCTACCTTGCAGTCTTCGCACCTACAAGTAAGCAAATGTTTGTATCCTGGAACAGTTTAGTGAACCTTCTTAGTGTATGTGTACAGTAAGAACCCTGTCTTTACTACTGAGCTTTTATTTTGAAACAATTTTATGAATTTTACTGTGTCATTGTCTATTCCATGCCAATGGCATCTTAAATTTAAAACATAGATTTTATGTACTATCTACCTAAGGCATTCTAATGTATCTAAATTAAGTCTTGGCATTAAGCTAGAATAACTAAGCATTATTAGCCATCACTATGTATTAAGCGACCCCGGTAAAAGTTACATTAAAAACAATTTTGCCTAACATCTAGCAAATTTCATTTATAACACCTCATATACATTACAAGGGAGTCGACGGCTAGCTTCTATTCTTTACTAGGTAGATAGATCAAGCAAGTAAAGTAAATTAAAATTATTTTTTTTTCCTCTAATCTTTGTAAGGTGGTAGATTATTCCGTATCCGGGTATATTTCTATTCCGCCCAATTTATCACCCTTACACCGTGGCAGTTCGCTCGCAGCCAGGATGCAAAAAGCGGTCTTGCTGGACTCGGCTAGGATAGTCCGCCGATTTCTTCACCTGTCGCCCTGACCCTCGGCCGTTTGGTCTCCCCTGCCGGGGTGTAATCCTCCGCCCGTTACAAATATGTATGTATGTAATGTTTATGTAGGTTTATTTATTTTTATGTATGTAAGTATATTATAACTCTTTTGGCTTTTATATGTATCTATTTTGTACGCGGGCGTGAGAGTAGATGTATATCCAAAATAATAATAATAACATTTATTTCAGATATTTCATCCACAATTTGTTAAAAATGTAAATGATCTACTACTACAGTTGCAATAGGTACCTATTTAAATTTTGAAAAAAAAAAATCAAGACAATTCTATTAAATAAGTAATAAGTCTTTGGTAAATTATTTCCACTGTGTTCAAATCAATCTCTGAAATAAAATGGCAGAAATGCGTTGGCAAAGGTTGTACAAGTTTCGTTGCTTGTGAACACTTTACAATAACAGTGTACTATAGACTCTGTTTGCTGCGCATGCGAGAAACAAAAATAGTAATTGTTCATACTGCTCGTCAATAAATCATAATAGAAAATGCAATAAATCACGAGAAATCATCGCTTTCACGAAACGAAGCCCAAAATAAGTATATATAAACAATCTGCCGCGTGTCGCGTCACGTGCATCTGTCGTGAGATATTTATAGCGCGCGGGACGCCATGGTGTCGACTCAACACAGGACATTGTACTGAATACCAAAGCACCATGCTGTACATGGTGCCATGGTACTACGCGTCAGATCGAGATGGTAATCGGGGTGGCGGCGCCCCGCACACCCGCACACCCGCACAACCCTCGCGTTAACCCGGTGCGGGGTAGCGCGGATGACGTGCGGGTGTGCTACCCATATTATAAATGCAAAAGTGTGCAATTGTTTATTGTGGTTTGTTGGTTTGTTCGTCAATCACGTCGCAACGGAGCAACGAATCGACGTGGTTTTTGCATGGACGGAGAGTCAAAGAGTTCCCACGGGATTGTTATAAAGCTAAATCTTCGCGGACGAAGTCGCGGGCTTCAGCTACTAGTAGTTAATAATGTTTATACTTCTAAGTACCTACTTAGTTTTAATTCATGTATATTATAAATGCGACAGTGTGTTTGTTTGTTGATTTGTCGTTTAATCATATCGCAAGTAGGTATATTGCGATTGTGGGTAAACACAAAATGCGGTCAAATGACCACTCTCGTGTTATATGTAGACACTAGAGGGCGCCACTCTACACCAGTCTACAGAACGACGGATACAGCTAGTGTGTACACAGTGTTTTTTTTTAAATATTAGCCAAGTTAATTGCTGACTAATATTCCCCTTTTCCCTCCAATTATGCGTAAAGCTTGTGCTAGGAGTAGGTACGACAACATTGCAACGGGTGGAATTTGAACCGGCGACCTTTCGGGCTTCAGTCCGCTCCTTTACCCGTTGAACTATCGAGGCTCTATCACTCAAGTCATTGACACAAATCAAATCGGCCGCCAAACAAAACAGCCACGTTTTTCACGTCTACGTGCATCTGTTCAAGATATTTTTGGTGTTCGTGAGTAGAAGAGAGAGAGCCAGCGCGTGCCGGACCTTCGTTGTTTTTTAAAGGCTGCAAGTTTCTCTGCGTGTTGTCCCCAACACTGGGTGGAACAATCAGCGACTATGAAGATTGGATCATGTTGGCTTTTTTTGGAAGATGACAGGCAACAAAGGTGTAACAAAATGTTACGTCAAGGTATTGCATTGGCAGGGGGTTGCCAATGCAAATGCCACCATGATCCACACTTCATAGTCGCTGATCGTTCCTCCCAGTGTTGCCTGTTGGGGACAATATGCCGAGAAACTTGCAGCTTTTGTAAAATAACGAAGGTCTAGCCCTTTCGGGCTCTTAGTCCATAGCGATAGCGTGACAATAAACAAAGACAAGACACAAAACATGCTTCCGCTCTGTCAGTCAGTCAGTGTGGAGTGGACACGTGCTCTTTGTAATTAAGTGGATTGAATGTGAGCTGTGGAGGAAACTCAACAGGTATCCATGGCAACGCGGACGTAGGTAGAGTTTTTTACCTGGCAACAACTGGGTGCTGAGTGGGTGCTGCACACTTTTACCTGGCAACAACTGGGTGCTGAGTGGGTGCTGCACACTTTTACCTGGCAACAACTGGGTGCTGAGTGGGTGCTGCACACTTTTACCTGGCAACAACTGGGTGCTGAGTGGGTGCTGCACACTTTTACCTGGCAACAACTGGGTGCTGAGTGGGTGCTGCACACTTTTACCTGGCAACAACTGGGTGCTGAGTGGGTGCTGCACACTTTTACCTGGCAACAACTGGGTGCTGAGTGGGTGCTGCACACTTTTACCTGGCAACAACTGGGTGCTGAGTGGGTGCTGCACACTTTTACCTGGCAACAACTGGGTGCTGAGTGGGTGCTGCACACTTTTACCTGGCAACAACTGGGTGCTGAGTGGGTGCTGCACACTTTTACCTGGCAACAACTGGGTGCTGAGTGGGTGCTGCACACTTTTACCTGGCAACAACTGGGTGCTGAGTGGGTGCTGCACACTTTTACCTGGCAACAACTGGGTGCTGAGTGGGTGCTGCACACTTTTACCTGGCAACAACTGGGTGCTGAGTGGGTGCTGCACACTTTTACCTGGCAACAACTGGGTGCTGAGTGGGTGCTGCACACTTTTACCTGGCAACAACTGGGTGCTGAGTGGGTGCTGCACACTTTTACCTGGCAACAACTGGGTGCTGAGTGGGTGCTGCACACTTTTACCTGGCAACAACTGGGTGCTGAGTGGGTGCTGCACACTTTTACCTGGCAACAACTGGGTGCTGAGTGGGTGCTGCACACTTTTACCTGGCAACAACTGGGTGCTGAGTGGGTGCTGCACACTTTTACCTGGCAACAACTGGGTGCTGAGTGGGTGCTGCACACTTTTACCTGGCAACAACTGGGTGCTGAGTGGGTGCTGCACACTTTTACCTGGCAACAACTGGGTGCTGAGTGGGTGCTGCACACTTTTACCTGGCAACAACTGGGTGCTGAGTGGGTGCTGCACACTTTTACCTGGCAACAACTGGGTGCTGAGTGGGTGCTGCACACTTTTACCTGGCAACAACTGGGTGCTGAGTGGGTGCTGCACACTTTTATATAAATACTAGCTGAGGCCCGTTACTTCGTTCGCGTGGAATTAGGTTTTTTTAAAAAATCCCGTGGGAACTCTTTCATTTTCCGGGATAAAAAGTAGTCTATGTCCTTCCCCGGGATGTAAGCTAACTTTGTAATTTCATCAAAATCGGTTAAACTGTTGGGCCGTGTAAAGCTAGCAGACAGACAGACAAACAGACACACTTTCGCATTTATAATATTAGTATGGATGATTAGGCCAAATAATTAAATCTGAGGTCTGTACAAAACGAAACTATGCTTGTTTTCATTCAATTTCTATGACACGTTGGATTCAAAAAATTTAATAATTTATATTACTTAGTATCGATAATTATAATCAAATATTGATTGCAATCTGTTCCAAATGTTTGATCATAACATATCGATTGCAGCACCATGCATTGGTAGGTACTAGGGTCTAGGTACGATACATTCCATTAGCGAGTCTACGAAAGTGACCTAAGACCTAAGTTAGCAACCTGCCGCCTGTACAGTGTATACCTGAATACTAACATTTCATAAGTCGACGTGACTGGACAATTGCATGCCATCCATAAATACTTACCTAACACACAAACATTCAACTCATTATATATATCTGTATATATTAAAGGAAACGTTGACTAACTGACTGATCTATCGACGCACAGCTCAAACTACTGGACGGATCGGGCTGAAATTTGGCAAGCAGATAGCTATTAAGACGTAGGCATCCGTTTAGAAAGGGTTCTTGAAAATTCCACCCCTAAAGGGGTGAAATAGGGGTTTGAAAATGTTGGCCACGCGGACGAAGTCGCGAGCATAAGCTAGTCAAAGATAAGGTTGTTGAATCTACTGCCTCGTTCCTACGATAATGTTCAAAGCGCAGCTTGAAATTTTAAAATTAAATTAAAATTAAAATTCGCATAAAAAAATGTATACTATTATAATATACTACATAGCCTTTAAAAAAGTATGTAGATATAAATACCTCGGTCGGTCTGTCCTACTCGTATATCCGCACATCGGCCACATTGATGCACATTCGGACTTCTGATTCAGATTAGCTAACTTTCCATCTCAGCCAGAACAATACAGTTATCCACATTTTGTTGAACAGTCAAATTAATCTTCAATCATATTAAATCCTTCAATAAAGCCTACAAATTTTTAAATTAATTTTCAGACAGTCAGCGTTTTATACAAACAAACACATACCTTCACGTACTACAAGAAACCGGCCAAGTGCGAGTCAGGCTCGCACACCGAGGGTTTCGTGCTATATCGTAGTTTTCGACATTTTGCACGATAAATCAAAAACTATTATGCATAAAAATAAATAAAAATCTGTTTTAGAATGTACAGGTGAAGCTCTTTTGTACGCTTATACCCTGCTTGGTATAGTTATCTTACTATGAAACGTAACGGGTTTCGGATTTTTTCTCGCCACATTTTATGATTCTAAGCCAACGGGAAGTACCCTATAGGTTTTCTTAACAGACAGACAACAAAGTGATCCTGTAAGGGTTCCTTTTTACCTTTGAGGTACGAACTGCGAAACCCTAAAAACTAGAATAATTCCGAGAAATGGTCACAAATAACTCTTGCAAATATTACACAAATATGCTTTGGCGATGAATTAGATTTTACAGTTACGTGGCCTGAAGAGGCACGAAATAGAAAATTGTGGAAGGATCGGAGGGAGGCCTTTGCCCAGACGTGGGACAGCACAGGCTGATTTAGATTAGATTACATTAGATGCTTTCTTTAATGATTTAATTAAAAACACAGCACAATATCATAGACACACACTATTTTTAAAAGGAAATAATTTCGTTAGCGCAGCGCAACAAAAGTGGTAAACATGGTATGGTAAAGTGTTGTACGTGGAAGTCCACAGTATCTCGATCCGCTGATAACAGATGACTGACGGGTGACGGCAGATAAACATAACAAATCGTCTGCTGTTACATTCCCGTGAGATAGGAATATTACACTTGAAGCAAACCAACAACGACTGTATTACAATGAGGAATCTATTTACAATGCTGCGGGCCCACTATCGGGAATCGACAAATGACGAGATGGTCACACAACAATTCAGCTGGCATGACCAGCTATTTCAGGTCTTCGAATCGTCGATACTGGAAAGCCTTAAGCCGGGTATCCACTATGTTCGCGAGCCTCTTGTTCCCGCAACTGCTCTACATACTCGTAGTGGATACGTTCGCGCTCGAATCGGTTGCGGTTTTGTGGGCGAACACAAAGGGAAGCTCAGTCTGTTCGTGGCGTGTTACTTATGGAAATGCGCGTACAGTCTCCATCAGAGCCGTTAGCAGCTGCGCGGAACACAGTTCGCGAACATAAGTGGATACCTGGTTTTTCTGAGGGATAAAATCCGGAACAAGGAAACTCGCAGCAGAACAAAAGCGACCGACATAGCTCGAAGGCTTAGCAAGTTGAAGTGGAAATGTGCAGGTCTGTCGCAGAACTAACAGCCGATGGGCCGGAGCCCCCCCCCCCCCTCTCGCCTCGCCTCATACCCCGATTGCCATCTCAATTCTCAACCTGTCGCGGACTATACGCTTACACATTCGGGTTAGCGCTAATATGTGTAGTGAACGATACGATTCCGCCGGCCATACAAGTCACGACATCATAAATCATTTGGCGAATCCCGCTAGTGTGGCCCAACCATAACTGCGAATGTAAAGTGATATCTATTAAAGGTAATACAGAGGAGAACATTTATAGAAGCTATCAACATACAATACATATAATATAAGATAGTAATAAAGTAGGTATATACTTGATATCTTTACCAATAGGCAATACATATGAAGCAGTATACCTAAAGTTTATCATAATTTAATTTTTATTCGCCTAGACTAGAGCATAATATAGACTTTGTTGATGTCAGTTGTCCGTACTAACATTATAAATGCGAAAGCGTGCCTGTCTGTCTGTCTGTCTGCTAGCCTTTCACGGCCTATCCGTCCAACCGATTTTGACGAAATTTGGTACAGAGTTAGCTTACATCCCGCAGAAGAACGTAGGCTTTCTTTTCAAGGCAAGAGTTTCCACGAGATTTTTAAAGACCTAAATCCACGCGGACGAAGTCGCGGGCATCATGTAGTCTTAAATAAATAAAAAATATTTATAAGCACGAAATTGTACAATTAGGCGTGGAAAGTTGACTTTAAAGTCGTGCCGATTCCAATCGGCACCGTCAAGCAATTGATGCTAAACAAACAGACACTTGTGTAAAAGTGAACTTGACACAAAAACAACATCAACATTACGTACATCACCTTTTCATCGGTATAGGCAACACTAGCTTATGCTCGCGACTTCGTCCGCGTGCACTGTACCAATTTCAAACCCTTATTTAACCCGCTTAGGGGTTGAATTTTCAAAAATCCTTTCTTAACGGATGTCTACGTCATAATAGCTATCTGCGTGCAGAATGTCAGCCCGATCCGTCCATTAAATCGAGGTGTGCGTTGATAGATCAATCAGCTTTTCCTTTTATATATGCAACAACAAGATTTCCTTTCAATAGGTATAGCTGATTCCGAACGATTCTCTCGCACGGAACCACTCATACATAATAGATAAAGTAGTTGTAATTAGAATCAGTGAAACTTGACGCTCGATTGGTTGACAACTAAATATGTACAAGTGATGTGCTGAGGTTTGCTCTTCGCTGCTCGATCGATGACAGATCTCACTTGAATCACTTATTAACTTGTGCAAGTTAACCGTTGAACCAACTGACAACTGGCTGGTCAGTGGTCACCCTACTCGCGCCTAATTTAGAATCACCTTTAACATTTAGCGCGTAAGGGCGTCATTTCCACTGCAGTATAAGTTTTGATTTATTTACACGACGACAACATTAACTGTGCACTTAACATTATCCCTATTTCAATACACGTAAGAATTATTTTAGCTTGCTTTCCATCGTTAAGTTAATCATAAAACATGTCTGTAACAATTCAAACGAATTACAACTCTATGATTTTGGACATAGAAGTAATTTTACATTGTAATTCATTCTTAATTTTATTATTACACATAATCTACTTGCAGTTAGCTGCAAAATCCTAAATCCTGCCTAAATCCACATTTTGGACTTACCTTTACTCCATTTAACAAATCTATTATAACTATGTTTGTGTAAAAACACAAGTTTTAAAAATGTAGTAAAATGATGGCGGCGATGATGGGTTGAACATGGGTGATGATGGGTTGAACATGGGTGATGATGGGTTGAACATGGGTCATGGGTGATGGGTGATGAGGATTTGTTTTGATAAGTAATTGTTATTATCAATGGTAATTAATTAATTATCATTCGCCCCTTGGTAAGCAAAAAGATATCACGTAAACTTCAAAGAAATCGTCCAAGCTTCAAAGTGAGCATTATCAGTAAGCGGGAATCGAACTCCGACCCCACCTGGCGCGCTGAGGCTCGGGTCGATAACCCCCCAGCGATAAACATGTCATTATCTGGCTATCAGTAGCCTATTACATTATATACCCTCGAGCTTTAGGGTTCCGTACCCGAAGAGTAAGAACGGGACTCTATCACTAAGCCTCCGCTGTCCGTCCGTCCGACCGTCTGTCTGTCAGCGGGCTGTATCTCGTGAACCGTAATAGAAAACAGGTATAAAGTAGAAATTTTCACAGAATGTGTATTTCGATGTTGGGGAATGGCGACCTCGTACCGAAAGGCGCAGCGTTGGAAGACCCCTCAGACGAGTCGCAGGGAGCCGCTGGACGGCGGCGGCGCCAGACACGGCGTGTGGAAGTCCCTACAAGAGACCTATGTCCAGCAGTGGACGTCTATCGGTTGATGATGATTAATGATGTATATTTCTATTACCGCTACAACCACAAATAATAAAAACTTAAAAAGGGCCGCCATTATAAATTAAAATGTATTATTTGTTGTACGATGGTTGGGTACGGAACCCTTCGTGTCCGAGTCCAACTTGCACTTGGCCGATTTTTACAGTTCCGTTTACAGAAACCGCGACTACATCGGCGTGGATTTAGGTTCTTTAAATATCCCGCGGGAACTCTTTGATTTTCCGGGACAAAAAGTAGCCTATGTCCTTCCCCGGGACGCAAGCTATCTCTGTAGTACAGAGTACAGAGTCTGTACCAAACGTCTAAATCGGTTGAACGGACGGGCCGTGAAAAACTAACAAACACACAGACACACTTTCCCATCAATCAATATATATTATATATTATATACTTATAATAAAACTGTAACAGGTCAAATTCTGTACATTGAAGATATTATATTATATACTTATAATAAAACTGTAACAGGTCAAATTCTGTACATTGAAGATATTTTGAAATTTTTTTTTCGAGGGCACTCTATAATCGATACTGAACCCAAAACTGTAATTTTTTTCATTTTTGTCTGTCTGTCTGTCTGTCTGTCTGTCTGACTGTCTGTATCACGGCCGCGCATCACGCTGAAACTACTGAATGGATTCCAATGAAACTTGGTACGATTTGAGGCCATACTATGAGGAAGAATATAGGATACTTTTTATCCCGAAATTCAGCATGGTTCCCGTAGGAGAGGGGATGAAAGTTAAAATGTATACTGAGTTGTAATTCATTAACGCGTAGTCCGATTTCATTCATTCTTTTTTTGTTAGAAAGGGGATATTTTAAAGATTGTTCCGTAAATATTTCAAGGTCATGGGTTTTTTTAACCGACTGTCAAAAAGGAGGTGGTTCTTTTTTCTACATCGATTTTTTCGAGGTTTCTGGACCGATTTGCAAATTTTTTTTTTTAAATCAACAAAAAAAGTTTACGTCGTGGTCACATAAAAAATTCTGGATTCAACTCCTTAATCCTGATGCTGCAGGGTTACTGCCCGCCTGGGTTATCAAGATTCAGGAAGTGTTCATAGTGAATTCATATTGTAGGTACCAAGCAAGGACTTTATTCTCAGACTTCAAGTCTCAACTCCTCAACCCTGATGATGTAGGGTACAGCACTCCTAAACTATAATGTTTCGGGAACTGCGGATGATGCAAAATTATTTTAGGTACCAAGCATAGGCTACATCATTGAACTTCGGATCCTAACTCCTCAATCCTGATGCTGCAAAGTACTGAAGTCCTAAATCGTGGGGATTTTAGAATTTCTGATAGTGAATTGATATTTAAAAAAAAAAAAAAATTTGAATCGACTGTTAGGCGAAACGAAGTTCGCAGGGTCAGCTAGTTTATAATATTAGTATGAATGTGGATTTGTAAGCGAACAAAAATTTGTCAGTTTTAAAGAACAGTGTTTGCTCAAGTAATTGGGTATTTGACTACATCAAACATAAATTATTTCTCACTGATTATTAAATAGAGGGTTTTCCAAAATACATAAAATCCACGTCCTTTGTTAGTTAAGTGTAGTAACCATTTTAAATTATCGATTAAATTAAAAAGTACGTCACAATGACGTGACGTCACATATCAGTATTTCATCGAATATTGCATACGTGCGCGTTTTGACGTTTCAGAAAAAGTAACTAATTTGACTATGTGTCAAATACCGTATTGCAAGAGGAGTCAGATCACAG